>NC_092091.1:68177837-68283010 GCF_045679555.1 Salvelinus alpinus
GTTAGTCACATGTCTGTGGAACTGTGGAACTTGTTCAGTTTTTGTTCAGTTTATGTCCCAGTTGTTGAATCTTGTTATGTTCATACAAATATTTACACATGTTAAGTTTGCTGAAAATAAGTGCAGTTAAGAGTGAGAGGACGTTTCTTTTTTTGCTGAGTTTATAAATTCTATTATAATTTTTATAATCTTTTACATAGGATGCAAAATGCAGCAGTGACTCTTGAAACCTCGATAAGTTGCGACAACCAGTGTTTACTAGTAGCTAGTTAACCAGTAGCAATCCCGAGTTGACATGCTCCTCTGTGTTGGAGAAATTCTCTTTACGCATCCGTCCGTGCCTGCGTCTGTGCACTGGCCTTTTAACTATCCCAAAGCCTAGGACCAAGAGGCAGCCTTTAGTTCCTATGCTCCCAGCCTCTAGAATAGCCTGCCAGAAAACCTGAGGGGGGGCGAAACTGTGGACATATTCAAAAGAGATTTTAAAACACACCTGTTTAATTCTGCTTTTCCTTAGAGTGCTTTTTAGTCTTTCCATTTTACTGTTATTCTCTGGTGTTTTATACTCTTATGTTTGTTGTGTAGTAAATATTTCCCTTTTTATTTTCATAGTTTTTTATTTATGTTTTAACACTGGGCATTGCATTCATGTCTGAAATGTGCTATATAAATCAAGCTTGATTTGATTTGCTGCTGGTATGTGGCCCCTAGGGGCCTCTACTTAACTAACCCACTGGCTCTTTCTGAATATTCTGCTCTTTTCTCTGACTGACAGTGTACTGCCTAACAGTCTCTGTGGCTTCGAACAAAAATTGGGGTTGAAGGGAATAGATGGCAAGCTATTTTGATATTGTCTGATGACTCCTACAGCTTTTGCCTCATCACACATCAAGGTTAAGTGTAAGTGGTAAATTAATTAAATCCATGGACTGCTTCCGCATAGAAATTTTTTGTTGACATAAGAAGGATGGCTCTGTGGAAGCTCCATTAGTTATGAATGGGCCTTGTTTCATCTTGGTATGATTATAGTAATTGAAGTACCGTCTTACTTTGGCACCGTAGCTTAACAAGCTAGTTCCATACTTCAAGTTCTGAACATTATGCACTGTTTGCTTTGTGTCAGATCAGTTGTCTCCTCCTTATAACTTTGTGATCTTTGTGCTTTGCGAGCACAATTGGCCCAGTGTCGTCCGGGTTTGGCCGGGGTCGGCCGTCATTGTAAATAAGAATTTGTTCTTACTACTTTCTCTCACCTTGTAGTGACTCATGTATAGACGGGTTGGCTGACAAAGTCACGAAAAGGATGATGTGGCCGGAAGCGTTCCACAGGGATGCTGGCCCATGTTGACCCCAATGCTTCCCACAGTTGTGTCAAGTTGGCTGGATGTCCTTTGGGTGGTGGACCATTCTTGATACACACGGGAAACTGTTGAGTGTGAAAAAAACAGCAGCATTGCATTCGAAGGAATCTTTGTTTCATCTGTGCACCAACTGTAGAATTTCAGCACTTTGCCCACGAATGGATTGAATGAAATTCAACCTCAAACAAAGAGTGATTATCAGAGCTGGAGAATGGATATGCTTTCCCATGTGTTCCAGTGTCAAGAGGGTTCAGACAGAGTGACACTGGAAGATAGCTGTAGGCTTGACCCGTCTATGCAAAGTTGAACCGGTAACTATCAATCTTCAGTAAATACGTTTAAGTACTGAGCAGCTGTAAATATGATGGATCATTCTTTCAACGTAGTTTTGTCAGAATAGCCTGTATACTGTGCGATCAACACATCATGTAAATGGTCAGTTGAATGTGGCTAGTTGTTAATATTCCCATGAGTAAAAAAGTGTGGATCAAATATGCCAGTCTTTTGCTTGCAGAAATGCTATCACACCCACTGTGTGTAACAACATACACCATGTGTTCACGTGTGAAATGTAACAAAAACGATACAGCTCAGATGATACCCCGTTCAATGGCACTTCAATCTTTTGTCTTGCCCGTTCACCCTCTGAATGGCACACATACACAATCCATGTCTCAATTGTCTCAAGGCTTAAAAATACTTCTTAAACCTGTCTCCTCCCCTTCATCTATACTGATTGAAGTGGATTTAACAAGTGACATCAATAAGGGATCATAGCTTTCACCTGGTCAGGTCTATGTCATGGAACAAGCAGGTGTTCCTAATGTTTTGTACACTCAGTGTAGGTCATAGTTCATAGAAATCTGGACACACTGGACAGTTACTTTAACATAAAGTACAATGGTAAGTGATAAATAACACATTGTCCAAGTGTTTGATTTTGGTCCCGAGGGTTTTGGCCAACAGCCAGTCTTTTCATGTTGGGCGGCAGGTAGCCTAGTGGTTAGAGTGTTGGGCCAACAACCGAGAGGTTACTAGATCAACTCCCCGACCTGACAAGGTAAAAATCTGTTGTTCTGCCCCTGAACCAGGCACTTAACCCACTGTCCTAGGCTGTCATTGTAAATAAGAATTTGTTCTTAACTGACTTGTCTAGTTAAATAAATAGAATAAAATGTTCATGAAGCTTGCTTGACTATCTCTCTGTCAATACATTTACTGCCACTGTTCCCTTATCTTATCCAACATGTATGTCTTGTTTAAATATTGACATAGTCTGAACCCAAGTGTACATTCTAACTGCACAACGGTCTGGTTTCACTATGGCTTGTTCTGGATATGTGGAGGTAAGGCTTATCACATTTCCTTAAGTTTTGGGTTGAGATCTTTAAATGTCCCTTTCTGTTGGCTACATGAAATCAACAGGTGCAACAGAGCGCATCCAAAGCTTTGTCAAAATAATTTAAGTAAATAATTGAAAGAGGAGAGATCCACATAAATGATCGTGCCTGTCTCTACTCGCCCCCGCCTCTACTCTTCCCCTTCATACTTCAACTCCTCTCTTCATGTGGGACTTACACTCTTCCATTCATCTTTCCATTTACCCATTCATCCATTAATCCGTCCGTGCATGCGTCTGTGCTTGCTGGTTGTCTTTGGCCCATGTCAGGGGTCTCTCCTTTACTAACCCACCGGTTCTTTCTGTCTATTCTCTGTCTCACCTGCTCCACCTCGCCCCTCGCCCCCTCGCCCTGCAGTCGGCTCACCCAGGGAGAGGTAGTGTGTCAGTGGGATTCGGACCCCGAGGCGGCGTGCTCTGTAGCGGAGAACAAGCCGGCCTCGCGACACTTCTACCCCATCGCCCTACTGCTCGTCAGCTCACACCTGCTGGTCGTGTGGTTAATTTTAAGTCTTGTTTTTCTGCTTGCAAAATATCAATAAAGTTGCTGACGATGCCATGTACTAACCTTGTGTGCGTCGGGTGGTGATTTTTGTCTGTGCAGCTTGTTTTTTGGGAGGGAGAGAGTATGGAATTTGTGTTATTTCATTGATTTTGCTTTGAAAGGGTAATTGGGTGGATACATAATTGAATTTGTACAATCAAACACAAGCTTTCGACTGTTAATCCGACTAGCAGGCTTGAGGATTGGATGGAATCGATTTAGAATGTAAGGGATTAAGAAAATTAATTCTCTCCGCTAAGACATATTAGCTTCCTCTATTTTCACAGATACCATACTGTTGAACCTTGGAGGCTTTTTTCTCCCGTACCAAAAGCATTGGCCATATAATACTATCAGAAGGACTGGAGATAAACAGTTATCTCTTCATGTCAATGACAGAGAGCTAACGTTCTGAGAGCTAGCATTGCGTTCTGGTTGGCTGCTCTGGCACAGATACCAAAGTGCTAACAGCGTAACTGAAGCCGATCACACTGTTACACACTCCAGTGTAAACTCCAAGCAGCTTGAGGGCACGTTTTTATCATAACCTCCAGTTGACCCCTGTCAGTTGAGGGACCCTCCTCTTCATAGAGACTGTGATTTATTTACTAAGATTCTACATTTAGTAATGTACTGCATCTCTTCAATGATTCCTATGTCCTCTGGAATAGTGGACGTGGAACCCCCAGTCTTCTTCCCCACTCCAACTATCTCCCCCTCTACTCTAAAGTAGAGCATAGTAGGATTCTGATGAGCAGGGGGAAAAATAGAGCCGTATAAATCAGTAGTGATATGCTCCAAGACACTTTCTCTCCCTCCGTTAGACTGCTATTAGTGTGTTTAGATGGTTAGACTGCTGTTAGTGTGTTTAGGCGGTTAGACTGCTGTTAGTGTGTTTAGATGGTTAGACTGCTGTTAGTGTGTTTAGATGGTTAGACTGCTGTTAGTGTGTTTAGATGGTTAGACTGCTGTTAGTGTGTTTAGATGGTTAGACTGCTGTTAGTGTGTTTAGATGGTTAGACTGCTGTTAGTGTGTTTAGATGGTTAGACTGCTGTTAGTGTGTTTAGATGGTTAGACTGCTGTTAGTGTGTTTAGATGGTTAGACTGCTGTTAGTGTGTTTAGATGGTTAGACTGCTGTTAGTGTGTTTAGGCGGTTAGACTGCTGTTAGTGTGTTTAGATGGTTAGACTGCTGTTAGTGTGTTTAGATGGTTAGACTGCTGTTAGTGTGTTTAGGCGGTTAGACTGCTGTTAGTGTGTTTAGATGGTTAGACTGCTGTTAGTGTGTTTAGATGGTTAGACTGCTGTTAGTGTGTTTAGATGGTTAGACTGCTGTTAGTGTGTTTAGATGGTTAGACTGCTGTTAGTGTGTTTAGATGGTTAGACTGCTGTTAGTGTGTTTAGATGGTTAGACTGCTGTTAGTGTGTTTAGATGGTTAGACTGCTGTTAGTGTGTTTAGATGGTTAGACTGCTGTTAGTGTGTTTAGATGGTTAGACTGCTGTTAGTGTGTTTAGATGGTTAGACTGCTGTTAGTGTGTTTAGATGGTTAGACTGCTGTTAGTGTGTTTAGGCGGTTAGACTGCTGTTAGTGTGTTTAGATGGTTAGACTGCTGTTAGTGTGTTTAGATGGTTAGACTGCTGTTAGTGTGTTTAGATGGTTAGACTGCTGTTAGTGTGTTTAGATGGTTAGACTGCTGTTAGTGTGTTTAGATGGTTAGACTGCTGTTAGTGTGTTTAGATGGTTAGACTGCTGTTAGTGTGTTTAGATGGTTAGACTGCTGTTAGTGTGTTTAGATGGTTAGACTGCTGTTAGTGTGTTTAGATGGTTAGACTGCTGTTAGTGTGTTTAGATGGTTAGACTGCTGTTAGTGTGTTTAGATGGTTAGACTGCTGTTAGTGTGTTTAGATGGTTAGACTGCTGTTAGTGTGTTTAGGCGGTTAGACTGCTGTTAGTGTGTTTAGGCGGTTAGACTGCTGTTAGTGTGTTTAGACTGCTACTGTTATTCCGTCTCTAAAACAGCAACTGTAGGAGTGATCCCAGAATGTAGGAGTGATCCCAGGGAATAGGAATGATCCCAGAGTGTAGGAGTGATTTCAGCTAACAGTGTAGGCACAGCGCACAAACGTTTCTCAGTCTTAACCTGCCAGGTATGGGATGTTTACAGACTAGAGGGAGGGAGGGAGATTCAAGAATGAATACACTGATAAAATACAAACGAGTTGACAGAATTTGAAAATGATTCACTTGGACATGCTGACAGGTATGGGATGTGCGCTACCACTGACTGAGCAAACATGGCTATGGACCGTTCTGAATTTATGGAACGGATGCATGCAAGAATTTGGCTATTTACATTGACTGGAAATAAATATAGATAGGCGTCATTTAATTAATCTTGGCCTGTGAATCGCTTTCTCCAGTTGGCTACACTGAGCTCTAACACTAAACATCATAGTTTCTAAAATGAAGTACTGCAAGACAGTGTTTCAAACTAATATATATATATATATATGTGTATATATACACACTAACAGCAGTATATATATATATATATCAAAATGTGCCCACTTCTGCCGCAGATAGAGGATATATTACCAGAAATTCTCATGTGGTCCATTACATGACGATCTAACATTATTTGCCTATATCAGCCCATACTATATATATATATAGTATGGGCTGATATAGGCAAATAATGTTAGATCGTCATGTAATGGACCACATGAGAATTTCTGGTAATATATCCTCTATCTGCGGCAGAAGTGGGCACATTTTGATCTTGCCTAGGCTGCAGAATTGCTGGGACTTTGGTTGTTTGTCCCTCCCTAGACGTAGTTTGACAAACCCAGTTTTAAATAATAATTTGCACGGGCATCATGTTGCACCAAGAGCTCCATGGCCATTGAGAGGCCATAGTATAAACGGATAAGGAGAGTAAGCTTGTCCATGGTGGTCTGCGAACCCACGACCTTCCATGTAACGCTCTCGAGGTGAAAAACAGTTTGTCAGTCTGTATATCTAAGGCTCTGGTCTGTCCTCGGAATGAGGGGAAAGGTAGGCATGTTCTCATCTATACTTTGTTTAATTATTATTTTGGATAGAGGGAGGATCACTTTTGTCAAGCGTTCAGGGAGGGTCAGGTGAAAATATATTTGGACTAAATTAGGGTCATCCATTTTAATTTCAGAGAGGTCTGATTTTCTCAATGTATCCCTTATTATTAATAACTTACAGTCCCTTACCTTAGCTGTCCTACGGGTAATATTTAACTGTTGTCTGTCTGTTATCTGTTTCCCATCTGTCCGTCTCTTACTCAGTTGTTGGTTGTTGTTTTCCATACTAAAACACTTTTTGAGAAAATGATTCATAATTTCATTTCATTCTTCTTCCCTCCTTTTTGTCATCATGGCCACGCCACCAAACCAGGGAGGGATGTCGGATTGAGAATGTGCAAAAGAATATTAAATGCCGGAAGTATGCCTTCAACATGCTGCAGCTGATGGCATTCCCCAAGATCTACCGGCCGCCGGAGGGGACCTATGGGAAGGTTGACTCCTGAACCCAACCTATATATAGGAACGAAGATGGCTACGTCCTGATTCTCCACCCTCCACGGGGAGTGTGCATGTGCACACTTTGGGAGAAGTGTAGGGAATCAGGACACAGCCGGTGTAAAAACAAACCAAATGATTCCCGACGTAATCTAATCCAAGCAGTGAATATAGTAGCAATAGAAATATAGCCATGCACTGCAGGTCCAGATGTAACAAATAAATAAAAGGTTTAGGTGTTTCTGATATTGGCCATGTTATGCAATGTTGCTGGGACACACTGTTTTGTACGAGTTAAGTTTGTCCGTATTTCTTGTTCAGGCGTTTCTTTGTCATTTTCTTAATCGTTGAGTCATCGTTTGTAAGATCTGCGAAGCGTGTTGCTTGCCAATTGAGCATACTTTCTCATGCTCTGTTTCTGAAATGCCTTAAAGGTTAGTCACATTCGCACAAGTAAACACAGTAACTCATTTGCGTCAGACAACATGGCTTGAAGGAAGCCTTGAGAAGGTTCTATAAGTTTGAGAAAAAGCTGAACAGACTTTCCCGTTTAGCTTGTTGTTCATGTTCACACGGGTCTCTTTTGTAGAAGGCTGTCTGTCCCTTAAGGAGCCTGAGAGAGCTTACTGTAAATACAATTTAATTCCATGAATATGTTCTCTCAATCATGGTTGCTTTTACGACCACTTCATATTTTTTGGTACAATAATAAACTCAATCGTAATGTCTCACAAAATATGTTGAATTACTGCCATATCTATCACATGCTGTATATAACTTTACTTTTGTTTAAAGATATTGCTTTCCTTTATTTTCCCTCCACAATCAGTCAATTGAAAACCAAACCATAACCCCTTTGTATCATAATATTTATTTTTATATCCTTTTTTAATCCGCTTTTATGCTTTATTCGGGGTCACTGTCTTGGATTCAAAAGCATCCAAGGCTCTTCCTGTATGTTAAATATCTTTGTTTGTGCTTTGCAATGTGTTGCATTCCTGTTTATTTAATTCAAATACATTTGATTAAATTGCTTGGGATGGATGTTAATATCTGTGTTCATCTTTTCATAATGTCTATCTAATTAGGGCAATGGATGTTGATCTCTCTGAGGCAGGAATGTCCAAATAAGAACACACACACGCGCACACACACACACGCCACTCATTCTCGCCTCATTGTTTCCTAATAGGGAACTGATCTGAGGTAGTTCCCTTTTTCACAATATTGGCTTCCAACTCCAACCAGTTCAATGACTGACCAGGGTTAGAAAGGGGTTTGCTACATTATCTCAGTCAGTTCTTTGGTTTTATAATCATTGGCTTCCTTTTAGCTTTTCTATGGAGAGGCACTGTATGTAGTAAACGTTCTGGAAATCTATTACTAGGGAACCTTCATTCTGAATCTAGAGTGATGAAGGAACACTAACGTTACATAGAGTTTTTTGTACCTCTTCTTGGAAGGAACTGATACATAGGATGCATCCCAAACAGCCCCCATATTCCCGTGTATAGGGAACAGAAGTAGTGCACTAAGAAGTGAATAGGGTTCCATTTGGGACATAGATACGGTAGTTCTTATTTTTTTGCATCATTTCAGGTTCTTCCCAGCATCTTGGAATTACAATGAATGACATGATCTTCAGAAAATAAATGAGCCAATGGGGCGCTCCGTTGTCCAAAAACACCAAACTCTCCTGGAACAATAAGATATCCACAAAACCATAGTTCTGCATTTCAAGCAGAACACAACCCTCAAAACAAAACAAAGAAAAAGATCTTTGAAGAAAAAGATCGGGTTCCTTTCAACAATATACAGAGGGCAATATTCTCAGTACCAGCATGTTATTCTGAGCATTCGTCCAAATATTTGGAGAGAACGGGGAGAAATGAAACGGAGGCAGAACAATGGGACTGAGGTGGTGTTATGGAGTTCGTGCGCCTCGCCTCGTTGGCCCTTTGTGTTTCTGGTCCCCAGTCAGTCCCCTCCATGTTCAGGTGGGGTCTGGTCTCTCTGGTGGTCACACACACACACACACACACACACACATATTCTCGCCTCATTGTTTCCTAATAGGGAACTGATCTGAGGTAGTTCCCTTTTTCACAATATTGGCTTCCAACTCCAACCAGTTCAATGACTGACCAGGGTTAGAAAGGGGTTTGCTACATTATCTCAGTCAGTTGCTAATATTACAAACCCTTATCTGAAATTCCAACACTGGGCATTCCAGAGCCTGAGCAGCAGCTTCAGAAAACTAAAGAGCTCACGGGCAATTGGCTGGAAAATGGACTCCTGGTGTATCACCGACGAAGACATGGCGGAGATCAAGAAGGAAGCGTTGGAGCGTCTGCGTCCGTACCTCTGTGAGAAGCTAGTGGCCGACCGCCACCTGGACTACCTTCGGTCCAGGAGGGTCCTTACGCGGGACGACGCCGAGGACATCTGCTGCAGGGTGGGGAACAGCAAGAAGACCGGTAGGATGCTGGACTACTTAGCCGAGACCCCCAGGGGCCTCGACTACCTCGTGGAGTCCATACGCCGAGTGAGGACCAAGGACTTTGTCATCGGGAAGATCACCAGCGAAGTCGAGGCGGTGAAGATGGAGAGGAGAGAGGAAGCCATCTTGTCAGCAGCAGGTAGTTCTTCGCCGGTCTGTATATGCAAAGAGAGAACTCCCTTTGTGTCGTTTCAGAGTGACAGTACTGGATATAAAGGCAGTAGTGAAGCACAGTCCATCCAAACCTCTCTGTCCAACTCCAAAGACAAGTGGGGTCAAAATGAAGCATCCTTTTCCTGGAGTGCCCTTCCTGAAGGAGTTAGTGTGTCTTCTCTACCCAGTCTCCCGAAACCAGGAGAGCAGGGCGCCCCTTCAGTGCCCCTTGAGGACACCGAGCCCGGGACCTTAGAGTCTGAGAGCAGTGACCAGTTTCACACCCTCCGTTCCTTTTCAACCCCCCCTCTCTGTGATGGAGTAATACAGAATGTCTGGATTCAAACAGACAGTTTGGATTATATGAGGACAGTAAAGGGTTAGGTTTTATTGTTTCATAACTGTACATGTCATCGTTATCAAATGTTTTATTTTCCATATCATAAAAGCCTACAGTGGATCCACGAGACGTGGTTTCTGACACGTTTGTTCTAGCAATAAAATATTTTACTAAAAACGTTATTGAAATGCAAAAAATCCTGTTCTCAATCAGGAAACAAACAGAACTATTACAAAATGGATGTGTGCCAGAACGTTGTACTGGAGAGCTTTAGTTTCATATCTTCATCTGCTACAGTATCAGGAAATGGAGCACGGCAGAGCTTCCTGTTTCTTTGGGGCACAGTCCCACTTCATGTCCCTATTTGAACTTCTGCCAGGCACCCATATTCTAGGAAATGATCAAATCAACATGTTTATGTTTTCTTGGGATTTTATTTTGATTCAGGATGTGCAATTTTGACATACCGACGAGAACTCTTCAAGGGAAACTAGTTAGGGACAGTTAGTGTGTATATGACTTGGATAATAAAACTAAAACACGTAAAGCTCCAAATAGGCATTTCAATGTGTTAATAAATATGACAAAAGTACAGATGTAAAAGTTATTATATACAAAAATATAAACAGCTAGTTACAATTAAACTTGAACTGAGAGGTAATATACATTAGGACACGAGCACTAGCTGTCACTCTGCTAATTTCTTCACATACTATCATGACCAAAGGTAGAACACAAACAACATTTTTTGCTACGTTATTTATGAAAAACAATTTAAACACATATTTCCATTATATTCGGCGGACAGTTTGCGGCTATTCTCTCCAAAAGGCGCTCCATGTTGTAGAGGAATATTGTGGAGTTGGCAACTCTCTGTGCCTCACACGGTGAGCATCTAGAACTGTTCTGTAAATGCAGAAAAAAGAGAAGCAATATAATTGACATTTAGATGAAAGCAGAGTGACATTGGCATTCAAAACACTGTTGCTGCTAATCAAATGAATGCCAATTAAAAATGTATTGTTGAACAATTGGAAGTATGGACCGTCAGGACTTCTGACAACACTACATTGCTGTTGTACCATACATATTTGGGATAAACTTCAGAACTTATTTAAAGGTTAACTTACATATTGGCGTTCATGTTCTTCCAATGTTTTTTTCCGATGGTGGATGGATGTTTTTATTTGATCATGGTCGTTATCTGTGACCTGCATGTCCTCGATCAGGACAACCTCCAACTCCAATAAGTAACAGTGCATGAACTTAAACAGGCAGTTGTCCTGGGGAAGAACAGAACCACAGGCTGTGTTACAGTATATACACAGACTATAAAACATTGATCTGGAAATCTATAAAAGTATGCAAAAGAGGTATGTTATAATCATGGCATTACAATCTGGGGCAGACTGGGACCAGAAATCGGCCCTGGCATTTCTAACACACTGGACCCTTTTTTTCCATGACGCCCCACACCGCATTTTCAAAGGAACCAAAATAAAAAACTGTTTGTGACAGTGTGTTCTATGTATTGCATATTGCTACAAGAACTTACATTGTAGATGTCATCGTTGGTAGGAGCATACAAACAGGCATCTGATTTCTGACAAGAAAGAAAACCACAGTTGTATGAATCATTTCTTCTTATCCTTCAATGTAACACATGTTACTAGTCCTTTGAAAATTCCCCTTTACCCTAATTTCACACCAAACACGCCATACCAGGACTACAGGACATTCATTAGCTGTAGTCTTACTTCTATGGTACTTTTCAACCGTTTCAAGTCCTCCTGAAGCTCTCTAACGTCTTGTATTGTCAGCCCGGGAGTTTCAGCAGCACCAGCAATGGGCAAATGTGCGGTGGCACTCAGGCAGCTTTAATAGAAGAAGTACGGATGAATACAGGGATGATACACAACGTAACACACAACACAATGAACTAATATGTCCCTAGTTTATTTAGTTATGATTGTGGTAATCTCTAAGGATTTTATACGTCATATGGTTAAAAAAACTGTTAATTTCCAATCAGGAGTCTGAAATAATCCAGGCTGTATCACAACTGGCCATGATTGGGAGTGGTGGCTCACAATTGCCCCAGCGTCGTCCGGGTTAGGGTTTGGCCGGGGAAGGCCATCATTGTAAATAAGAATTTGTTCTTAATTGCTTAGTTAAATAAATACAACAACAAAAAATGTCAAAAGGCATGCATGTACTCATTTTTATTAGGGGTGCACAAATCAGCCCCTCAAGTTCCACTTGCTGGTTCTTGTTTCTCCCTGGTCCCTAATTGATTAATGTACAGTACCAGTCAAAAGTTTGGACACACCTACTCATTCAAGGATTTCTTTGTTTTTACTATTTTCTACATTGTAGAATAATAGTGAAGACATCAAACTATGATAACACATATGGAATCATGTAGTAACCAAAGAAAGTGTTAAACAAATCAAAATGTTATATTTGAGATTCTTCAAAGTAGCTACCCTTTGCCTTGACAGCTTTGCACACTCCTGGCATTCTCTCAACCAGCTTCATGAGGTAGTCACCTGGAATGCATTTCAATTAACAGGTGTGCCTTGTTAAGTTAATTTGTGGAATTTCTTTCCTTCTTAATGCGTTTGAGCCAATCAGTTGTGTTGTGACAAGGTAGGGGTGGTATACAGAAGATAGCCTTATTTGGTAAAAGACCAAGTCCATATTATGGAAAAAACTGCTCAAATAAGAAAAGAGAAATGACAGTCCATCAATACTTTAAGACATGAAGGTCAGTCAATCCGGAAAATGTCAAGAACTTTGAAAATTTCTTCAAGTGAAGTCGCTAAAACCATCAAGCACTATGATGAAACTGGCTCTCACGAGGACTGCCACAGGAAAGGAAGACCCAGAGTTACCTCTGCTGTAGAAGATATGTTCATTAGAGTTAACTGCACCTCATATTGCAGCCCAAATAAATGCTTCACAGAGTTCAAGTAACAAACACATCTCAACATCAACTGTTCGGAGACTGCGTGAATCAGGCCATCATGTTCAAATTGCTGCAAAGAAACCACCATTTTACTAGGCAAGTCAGTTAAGAACAAATTCTTATTTACAATGACAGCCTACAGTGGGTTAACTGCCTTATTCAGGGGCAGAATGACAGATTTTGACCTTGTCAGCTCAGGGACTCGATCCAGCAACCTTTCGGTTACTGGCCCAACACTCTAACCACTAGACTACCTATCTCCCCAAATCTAAAGGACACCAATAAGAAGAAGAGACTTGCTTGGGCCAACAAACATGGACATTAGACTGGTGGAAATCTGTCCTTTGGTCTGATGAGTCCATTTCAGATTTTTGGTACCAACCGCCGTGTCTTTGTGAGACGCAAAGTAGGTGAACGGATGATCTCCGAATGTGTGGTTCCCACCGAGAAGCATGGAGGAGGCAGTGTGATGGCGCTTTGCTGGTGACATTGTCTGTGATTTATTTAGAATTCAAGGCACACTTAACCAGCATGGCTACCACAGCATTCTGCAGCGATCATTTGTTTTTCAACAGGACAATGACCCAAACCACACCTCCAGGCTGTGTCAGGGCTATTTGACCAATAAGGCAAGTGATGGAGTGCTGCATCAGATGACCTGGCCTCCTAAATCACTTGACCTCAACCCAATTGATATGGTTTGGAATGAGTTGGACCGCAGAGTGAAGGGATGCTCAGGATATGTGGGAACTCCTTCAAGACTGTTGAAAAAACATTCCAGGTGAAGCTGGTTGAGAGAATACCAATAGTCTGCAAAGCTAGGCAAATGGTGGCTACTTTGAAGAATCTCAAATATTATATATTGATTTGTTTAACACTTTTTGGGTTAGTACATTATTCCATGTGTTATTTCATAGTTTTTACATCTTCACTATTATTCTACAATGTAGAAAACAGTAAAAACTATGAAAAACCCTTGAATGAGTAGGTGTGTCCAAACTTTTGCCTGGTATGTCATTGGATGACTGGAGAGTCCATGCACTTGCTTACCCAGGTGCCAATAAGTGTCTGACTGAAGGAATACCAAACGGTGGCCCTTGAGGACAGGAGTGGTGCACCCCGGCATGTATGTTTGAAGCATTCAAACGCCCAAATATATTGTAACGACCCTGGGTTTATAAGCGCGGAAATCGACTCTGCCGCACGAGCATGCTTTTGCGGCACAGTCGATAGCGCGCCGGACTTCGGGCTAAAAGGTCGAGGGCTCGAGACCTGCCCCCTGCTGTTTCATTACAATATATTCTAATAGCATGGAATCAAGTGTCAAACCCACTATGGGCACCATAGCAATAGATTTCCCAGTGCGCAATAGTGATGTAATGAAGACATAACATTATTAGATTTACCCTCAAAGCAGTAAGATGAATGATGTCATCGCCCGGCTGTTTAATAAATGAATCGTAATCTTAGCAATGCACTTGACTCTTGAAAGTGTATAGATACGAGAACCTCACGAATGCTGAGTAGTGCATGGCTTGGTGTCATACAAACAGATTACAGGGAGCATGCAGGGATTACAGTGAACGGAATGCATAACAGCTACGCTCCTGGCCATGCAAAGTTAAAGCTACATTTCAAGCTCTCTGTAAAAACACGTACATCAGAAATGTAATCAAACTGCAGCAAGCAATGCTGCTGTGTGTGTGTTTCATAAGGTGCTATACCTCAATATTAAGAAGCAATTCCAGAGCTCAGTGTTCAGACACTGGTGTTGATAGTAATGGAAGCCCCAGAAGAGACAGATCCATCGCACTCTTTTCTAGAAACAATCACACAAAAATTAGACACATTGGAATGCCTTGTTGTTCAAAATCCACAGGAAGTTTTTTTCTAGCGCTGGTCAACGCCCAGAGCTAGATGTTGTCCCCAAGCTGGGTCACAGCCAAAACTATGTGAAAGTGAAAGTATTTTTTACTATTGACAGCTTCTGAGAGAAAGTAACTATTTTTATACATTCATTGGAAAATAACAGAAGAACATACAGTTCTGGCATTAATCCCTAAATATTCTTAATAAACCCGTTTTTAGCTGATAGATCTGAACGTTAACACAGAGTGAGCTTTCTTGTTGAATTTCTGAAATAGGTAACAATGTTTACTGGTTAGGGATGGTTATTGTAAATTTAACAGTCAGATACTCTCCAGATCAAGGCAAAATAGCCTAATAGTTGTCTGGTCTACAGACCACAGATGTGTTACTTCAGCACCAAGTGGTTTAAATGTAATTCACAGTTAATTGTGCCAAGTGTCCCGTGTGAGGACAAGCTATTGAAAAAAACGTATTTTCAACCAACAAATACGCATTTTCAATCTCTTTTTAACGTCAATGTCAGTAGGCCGGATGAGTCATCACAAGTCAAATATCTATTTCCAAACTCCTGTGATTGACAAAGTAAGTTCACTAGGTTATAAACATAGTGGCAGTTTGCCACGCATGGACTTTGTTTCATGAAGAAGCACTTCGATCCTATAATTTCACTGTGTGGCTGAATAATATGACAGAAGGCAATGTAAAAAGAAGCCGTGGTTTAGGCTAAATACATTTACTCGCCACGCATATGCATTAGGTATACAATAAAACAAGTTTAGAAGTCAGACTGTCGCAGGAACTCCCTAGAACCTTTACTTTTTAGCGATAACCTTGTAGCCTGTCAAATATCCAATATTGTACCCGAACATAACCTATACAATGTAGGCTAATGACAATTTAACATTTGTAAATTGCATACCTTTGCCCTGCGTTCCAATAAACGAATGCAAAAAAAGAGCACTGTCAAAAAACCTGTCATCGGCGTTGTTCGCTGCCCCCCTAGCAGTTAGGGCAAAAGCCAAGATCACATTCTAACATTATCCAAGAGTTATCCATTTCATGTGTCGTAAATTCCAACCATTCGTAATTATGGCAAGTTTCCCGATAAGAGAAACGTTTGGCTCAAGAATTGCACGAGGACATAAACTCTGTGCCCGCACCCTGAACACATGGTGCGCGGAATGGCGCTCTCACCAGCGCTGGCTTTGCTGTAGCCTAAATGTTGCACACACCCTCACAAAATCGTCATACTCACATGGAAGCGGGTGTTTGATGTCAATCCTCAACTTCTATGAATGACTATTTAATTCAAATTACCTCTAATACTATAAATATTTCACTGTAATCCAATTATACCTTGCAGTGAAAGAACGTCGAAAGAAAGGCTATATGAAATTCCCGGAGATTACGCAAAGAATGTCTCCATTAATATAGTGTTTTAGTCCACCAGAACCTATTCTTAAACCCGGCTCAAGGAGAGTAAACATTTAGTACCCACTCATATACCACACCTGTGTTTGATAATGCCTATAATGAATGATGGACGGCTGCACAATGCGAATCACATAGTTCCCAAGTATTCCCACGCATAAGAGAAACAATTGATCGTATACAAACGTAACAAGGTTTTAAATTATGTTTTAGTCAAACATTATCTGTGTGGGCTTCATGCAGTCAATTTGCCTTCTACAAATTATTTGTATTATGTTCCGGCCCCCCGACCATCCGCTCAAGAAAAAAATCGTCCCGCGGCTGAATCTAGTTGATGATCACTAGAGTACGGTTTGACCATTGACTGGAGGTAGATGGGAGTGGTTGATCGCCCGTCGTGGATTTTAGACTTACTTATCATTCAAATATATATGACTACCCATAACCAAGTAGCCTACATCTGATCTGACACTACATTGCACTGACAAATCACTACTCAAACTATCATTGTAGTGCCAGTAGAGTAGACTATTGTATACAAAAAATGAATCTACAATTAACATAGGTCTACAGGAAGAGCATAACGTTTGTGGTTTTAGATCCTATTGACTTAGCAGTGATAGGGCAGCTACAGCTTCCACACAGTTTACAGATTCCAGACCTACCAGCCTTGAATAAGTCTAATGTTTTAGTATACCACTTCAGCGCAGTGGCGGCACCCTGGCCCCACACTGCTCAAATCATAGGAAAATGCACTTTTTTAAGCCTAATAATGCTGTTGGCAGAAGACTGGCTCAATATGAATGGTAGGCTATAAACTGTTATGGGTACTTGGTAATTGTCTGCTCTTCAGCAGCGAACATACTGTATGTTTAAATGTAAAATCTGGGGTGTAATCATTAGTCCAGTTGCAAAATGTTGTTTTGCAACTCAATCGTGAGTTTCTATTGGAAAACTCCAGGTAAGTCCGTTTAATAAACATTTTGCAACAGATCGGCGGAATGAATACACTCCAGGGTTCTTCCTGGTATTGTCTGACAAGGTGGAGATTATGTAGGTCTACAGTTGGGTAGGGGAGGTCTGGAGTGGGTCAGTCAATTTCCCTCTCATGAAGTTTTGCTTAAAGAAAAAAAAAACGACCATTTCCTGAAACCTAGAGTCTTAAAGCGCAACTATGCCACTTTTCAAAATCATATTAATTAGGGCTAGGGCCTATATATCTAGCATCAAAACGGTGTCTACATACAGTATGTGAAAACGCAGTATTTCTATGATCTGTGGTTAAAAAGACAAGTTCCTAAAAAAACGTCTCTGTGACATCACAGTGTGGGATTAAAAGTTAAAAAAAGAAATACCTTATTTACATAAGTATTCAGACCCTTTGCAATGAGACTCAAAATTGAGCTCAGGTGCATCCTGTTTCCATTGATCATCCTTGAGATTTTCTACAACTTGGAGTCCACCTGTGGTAAATTCAATTGATTGGAAAGGCACACAGCTGTCTATATAAATCAAATCAAATTGTATTTGTCACATGCGCTGAATACAACAGGTGTAGGTAGACCTTACAGTGAATGCTTACTTACAAGCCCATGGAGGCCAAGCAGTTGCCATACCAGGCAGTGATGCAACCTATCGGGATGCTCTTGATAGATCCTCAAAAGGTTTTACAGCTGCTGAGGACCCATGCCAAATCTTTTCAGTCTCCTGAGGGGAATAGGTTTTGTTGTGCCCTCTTCACAACTGTCTTGGTGTGCTTGGAGTATGCTAATTTGTTGGTGATGTGGACGCCAAGGAACTTGAAGCTCTCAACCTGCTCCACTACAGCCCCGTTAATGAGAATGGGGGCGTGCTCGGTCCTTCTTTTCCTGTAGTCCACAATCAACTCCTTTGTCTTGATCACGTTGAGGGAGAGGTTGTTGTCCTTGCAGCACACGGTCAGGTCTCTGACCTCCCCCCTATAGGCTGTCTCATCGTTGTCGGTGATCAGGCCTACCACTGTTGTGTTATCGGCAAACTTAATGATGGTGTTGGAGTCGTGCCTGGCCGTGCAGTCATGATTAAACAGGGAGTACAGGAGGGGACTGAGCACTCACACCTGAGGGGCCCCCGTGTTGAGGATCAGCGTGGTGGATATGTTGTTACCTACCCTAACAACCTGGGGGTGGCCCGTCAGGAAGTCCAGAATCCAGTTGCAGAGGGAGGTGTTTAGTCCCCGGGTCCTTAGGTTAGTGATGAGCTTGGAGGGCACTATGGTGTTGAACGCTGAGCTGTAGTCAATGAACAGCATTCTCACATAGGTGTTCCTTTTGTCCAGGTGTGAAAGGGCAGTGTGGAGTGCAATAGAGATTGCATCATCTCTGGATCTATAAGAGCCCACAGTTGACAGTGCATGTTATTAGAGCAAAAATCAAGCCATGAGGTCAAGAGAATTGTTTCTAGAGCTCTGAGACAGAATTGTGTTGAGGTACAGATCTGGGGAAGGGTACCCAAAAAAATTCTGCCGATTTGAAGGTCCCCAACACAGTGGCCTCCATCATTCTTAAATGGAAGAAGTTTGGAACCACGAAGGGTTAATGGGCAGTGAGTGTCGGCATATTTACATGCATAATCTCACATTGACTGCTGATCAGAAAAATGACGATACTGCTATTCTAGATGCTTTGGAGGACTATTTTAAGACCACAATTAAACGTCATATATGAGAGATACCTCTGTAGCCGCTGTTAACAGGATACAGATGAACAGTTTTATCACTCGATTGCTGGAGAGAGCCGCAACATGCCAGTACTGCGGACTGAGGGATGAGATAAGAGAGTGGCTGTCACGGATCCCCCCGGTACTGCTGCTCATTCCATTCACCAGCTCCGGAGATCTACGTCACCGGCCTTCTAGGCGTCACTGAACTGGATTCATTACCACCAACCCCGGACTGTCTTGTCTCATTACACACACCTGGTTGCCATACCCCCAGATTAGTATATTATATATGTGCCCTCTGTTCCCCATTGTCCTTGTCGGTTATTGTTACCATGTCCGTTGGTCCTGTGAGTACCTGTGCTGTTGTTTCGGCTTCCAGGCTACGTGTTATTGTGCACTTGTTTTACGGGTCTCGTCCTGTGTATTATTTAGAGGTTAACACCTCGCTCTTTTGTTTGGGTGGAGAAAATAATACTCCTTATTATGTATTCCTGCGCCTGTCTCCAATCATTAGACAACGTGACAGCAGCTCGTGTTAGACATTGCGAGTGAAGGAACAAGACGCCGATTTCTACGATAACGGGATCTTAGTCTACCAGAGGCTATGGAAATATGAAGTGTAGCTGAGGTTACTGAGAAACATGAGGACGATAGATGGAATACAAGTGGATACAGTGAATGCAACAGAGAAACAGCGGAGGTACAAACCACAGGAGAGTGCACCCATGAGAGGTCAGGTGACATTACATGACAAAAACAAAATAGTGTGGTAACAATCACAAGCGAGTAGAGAGCAATGCCCAGCTTACGGCAAAACATGCAGGTCTTGTGGCGTCGCAAATCACTCTGCCAAGGTGTGCCAGGCAGGGGACAGATCAGGCAGAGTAAAGAAAGTGCATGTTGTGAAGGATAATATACAGAGAGGGGGAGGCTCTGACAATGATGAACCGGTCTACACCACGGAATGCATCAGTAAGGCTCACTCTCAGGGACAGAAATGTTTGGTGCAGCTAAGACTGAATAATAAAAGGCCAGCTTGACACAATGTAATGAGCAAGAGAGTGAAAGAGAGAATATCACCAATTATAAACTGGGTGGTTCAAGCACTGAATACTGATTGGCTGACAGCCATGGTATATCAGACCATTTCCCATAGGGATGACAAAATATAAATGTTTAACTGCTCAAGCACAGACTACTCTTTGAACTTGTTGAGACGGACCAAAATCCACCACTCTCTGGTTCTACATGTTAGCGCTTAGGACTCTTGACTGACACAATGCCAGCAGAGTGAAACAAAGTGGAGCAGTGTCTCAAAGGGCCTTTAAACAAAGAACAGCTGCAGAGTGCATATTATGACGTTTTCAACGATCCAGTGGTCTGTGCAAAGGAGATGTCCACTTCATACTGGACCCAAGTTGCACCCCTGTACAATGCGCACCACGGAATGTGCCTGTAGCCTTGAAGGCACGAGTGAAAGCCCAACTGGAGAAATATGAACATGATGGATACATCACCCCAGTGACTGTGCCGACGCCCTGGATAAGCAACATGGTCATAGCCAGAGAAGATCAGATTATGTATGGACCCAAAACCCTTTAATCAAGCACTGAAAAGATCTCACTACCTTATGCCAATATTAGAGGATGTGCTGTACAAACCGTCTAAGGCACGCGTATTTACGCTGGTGGATGCCAGAGATGCCTTTCTCCAGTGTAAACTAGATGAGGACAGCAGTAGGATGACGACGTTCTGGATGCCATGGGGTCGGATGAGATGGCTGACACTTCCCTTTGGGCTGTCCGTGGTCCCCGAGATGCATCAACGTAAGCAACAGGAACTGCTGGGGGACCTCGAGCCTATCGCAGATGATATTCTTGTTGCCGGATGCGGGGACTCCAATGAAAAGGCAGAGCGTGAGAACGACATCAATCTGCAGCAGGCACTGATGGAGCGGTGCAGGGAGGTGAGACTCAGGCTCAGTGTGCTAAAGCTGCAGTTCAGTTTCATGGACACGAGGGACTGAGAATAGACCCAGAAAAGACCAGGGCCGTACTGAACATGCTGACGCCCACGGATGCCAAAGCAGTACAGCTGTCTGAAGTGTTTGAGCCTCTTCACCGGCTGCTGGACAAGAACAGTGTGTGGCACTGGCTCCTTAAACTTGGCCAAGCTGTACAGGAAATAAAACGCCTGAAGTCTATCACGCTTGTTCTGAGGTACTATGACGTCTCGAAACCGGTCACTGTGCAGAGTAACGCAAGTAAGAATAGCTTAGGGTGCTGCCTAATGCAACAGGGACAGCCCGTGGCGTTTGCTTTGTGAGCATTGACGCCAACGGATCAAAAATAGACAAGGAATGTTGGAGTATTGTATTTGCTTGGTAGAGATTATCAGTATCTCTATGGCAGAGAGTTAATAACAGCTGAGACAGATCATAAACCGTTGATCGCAATCTTCAAGAAGCCTCTCCTCTGTGCCCCTAAGCGTCTCCAAGGTATGTTAACGCAGCTGCAAAAACTACAACAACGTGGGTGTCATCTACGAGCCTGGGCCGGAAATGTACATCAGCGACACTCTGAGAAGAGCAGCAACAGAAGGCAGGAGGACAGACGCAACACACACACACAGACACACTGTGAGCAACGCAGAGAATGAGCAGGCTGCATTCAGACACATTGACCAGACACGGCATCTCAATGTTACAAACCACAGGGATGGGATGCACCAAAACAGACCAAGAAACAAAGGAGAAAGAACCTCTGACCATGGCCTCCTCAGAAACCCAAAATGACACCAGGACACCTCAGGAAGAAGGTAGGCTTGCTCACATCCTCAAAGTGATCAAAGAAAACAATGACTCCCCCACAACACAATTGAACTTGAAAACGGTTCATCTGCTCCATCTCAGCACAGTAGGCTGAAATCAAATACGCCATCTCAGGTTTGACAATGACTATCAACACGCTAGGATCACGAATAGAAGAAGCTGAAGAGTGCATCAACACTGCCGAGGACAAGATGGAGAACTACAGTAGGCGACGCAACATTATAATTATCAGCCTCCGCGAGGGCTGTGAGGGGATGGACCCCATTGATTTCTCTGCTGCCATTATCCCCTCCTTACTGGGTAAAGAACATTTGGTGTTCTGAACCTCTGGTTATCGAACAGGCACACAGGTCACTCGCCCATCCCCTGATCAGAACCCACAACCCTTCCTCGTTTGGTTCCTGAGGTACCAGGACAGAGAGAAAGTTATGATCCTACACAACGGGGAGGCAATTCAATTCTTTCCAGACATCAGTCCCGAAATGGTGAAATGCAGGAAGGAATTTGACCGTTTGAAAAAATAACTTACCTCCAAGAACATTCCCTTTGAGCTGCTTCAACCTGCAACGATGAAAATCATCCATGAGAGAAGATTCTTCAAAACGAAGTCGCAACTTTTCTCTGCATACTGCAGGCAATCGGCTCAGGACATGGTTGACTGACTAGCGGACCGGGTTCATTTTACTGCTAGCTGGGCTCTGTCCCACTAGCCTGCGTTATTACTTGCATAACTGGTAGGACTGCTTTGCTGGATTATACTATATCTTACTGACAGATCAATGAGGTAAGATCCCAGTATCCATGTAAACAAAAACAATGTCACTCTGGTAAAAACAAAGTTGTTATTTGGGACAGGCATGGGGGGGAATTGTTTGTTTTATTTACTTTATATTACATTACTGTTTTGTGAGAGACCTTCCCTTTATAATATGTGTTTGACTACAGGATACACCAAAAATAGGCAATAGAATATCCAACACCCTTATTGGACATACTCCTGACATTTGCATGCATGTATTGAGTGAACAATATGGCTAAGATAGTAAATCATACATCATTAACATTAATGGACTGAACGGTCCTGTTAAACGAAAACGAGTCCTTATGTACTTGAAAAAGTTAAAAACTGATGTTGCTTTTAAACAAGAAACACAGGGGCAGAACATAACAAGTTAGAGGGAATGGGTAGGACTCTTCATATAACACAAAGACACGTGGAGTAGCTGTGTTGATTAATAAGAATTGACCCTTCTGTGTAACCGAAACAATTATTGATCCACTGGGACGTTATGTAGTTGTCCATAGCAGAATGTATTCTCAATCTTGGACCTTGCTTAATGTATATGCTCCTACGTAATTATGATAATATTTTTGTTCAAGATATATTCCTCAAGGTAGCAGAATTTCAGGGAACAAGTTGGGGCGACTTAAAAAAATTATTCTGGATAGATCCTCAACTAAAGCAACCTCATTGACTAAGTCAGCCAAATGCACTATATCTTTTATGAAAGACATGGAGACAGCTCCACCCACAAGATAGGGATTACTCATTCTACTCCTGCCCGCATTACTCTCATACCCAGATGTATTATTTTCTCCTATCAGTACAGGTAACCCATGAGGTTTTGTAAACCGAGTAGTTATCTATAACTATCTCAGATCATTCTCTTCTCACACTTTCTGTTTGGATGCCGGATGGCGTTCAAAAGACCTATAGATGGCGCCTAAACCCAACTCTTTTGAAACGGACAGAATCTTGTCAAATTACGTTTTTCTGTGAAACAAACGGTCCGTCCTCTCCCAATAGTTTTGTACTCTGGGATACATTAAAGGCCTTTCTTAGGGGTCAAATCATTTCCTATACCAAAGGTCTCAAAAAGAAATACAATGCTGAATTGAATGAATTAGATAATTAAATCCTATTACTACAAAAATAACAAATCTGTCTCTAAGGAAACATACCGCTCATTGGTGAATAAAACATTTAAATAAAATACCCTAAGTACATACAAAACTGAAAAGGCTATTCTTCGAACTAGGCAAAGATATTATGAATTGGGGGAGAAAACACACAAAGTCTTGGCCTGGCAGATAAAATCTGAGGACACAGAACGGTCAAGTGTCTCACAACCAGGAAGAGATTAATGATTCATTTAAACAATACTTTTCTAAGTTATACACTTCTGATGGAACGGAACCAGCAATGAGACACATTTCTGTCTACTATTGAACTACTGCACCTCATACAGGAAGACCAAAACGAACTAGATCGCCCCTTTACAAAAACAGAAATCGAAAAAAACAATCCTCACTACCAACCTGGAAAATCACCAGGAGACGATGGCTTTCCCCCAGAGTTTTATGAAGAGTTAAGGATTTGATTATTCCTCTCTTGATCAATGTTCTAAATTTAGCTGCTGGGATGCAGAGCCTCCTGGACTCCTTTTCCACAGCTATTATATAACGGTATAGATTTAAAAAATAAAGATCCTCTTCCTATAGGCAGATCTTGATCCTCAATGCCGACTACACATCGATTTTTAAGGCGATGTTTAATAGATTAGGACAACATTTACCAAGCCCGATTAACACCGCTCAAACAAGCTTTATACAGAAAAAATTATTTGCACAGGTTATTCAACGTAATTCACATGGCCAGTGTGAGGAGCGATCCGAGTATAGCAGTATCTCTAGACGCTGAAAAGGCCTTTGATAGGCTGGAGTGGCCATACTTATTCAAGGTCCTTGCTAAATTTAACTTAGGTCCTTTGTTTGTCAACTGGCTTAAGATTTCATACCATAAACCGCAAGCCAAGATCACAACTAATGGCATGATGACAGCCACATTCCCACTCTTTAGAGGTAGTAGACAGGGCTGTTTACTTTCCCCACTCCTTTTTGTGCGAGCCTTAGAACCGCTGGCGGAGACCATAAGAACGGATCCTGGCATAAAGGGCTTTCAGGTGGGCCAGATAACGCATAAGATCTCATTGTTTGCAGACAGCATTATTTTGTCCCTCGCTGACCCGACCGGATCCCTCTCAAAACTACAGACGCTTTTGGATACATACAGCTCTAACCTGATATTACAAAGTCAACATGGACAAAAGTGAAATACTTCAAACTGACTCGCTTTGACTATACTGTAGCATCTTTGAACGGGTTCAAATATCTAGGAATCACAGTTGATAATGACTTAAGAAATGTGTACAAGCTTAACTACTCTGTCTTGGTTCAGAAGGCGGTGGATGACTTGAATAGATGGATAGATCTGCCTCTTACAGTATTTGGGAGAATTAGCTGTATTAAGATGAATGTTCAGCCTAAGATGATGTACCTATTTCAATCTTTACCCATATCCCTACCCAAACGTTTCTTAAAGACCATAAGACCATTTGGATGCAACTGTAAAACTCCAAGGGTGAGCCAGGCCAAATTAACATGGGATTATAGTCTAGGAGGTCTCCGCCTACCAAATTTCAAGATGTATTACTGGGCAGTGCAAATGAGAATAATTTCATTCTTATTTGAAACTGAACCAGTCCCTTCTTGGACTCAGATGGAAATGTTAGCTCTTAATGACGAGGTTGGGAGTAATATTATCTACAAAAACGAGCAATCCCGGTACCATCAATTTAGTAAGATCTTGATATGAAATGTGTAAGTTATTAGGTCTGAAACAAGACTTGTCACCCAAAACAGCCCTGTGGCAAAACAGACTCCTGCCAATGATCTTGGATAGCAACATGTTTCAACATTGGCATGAGAAGTGAATAACAATTTAGAACATTATTATTATTATACATTGCTTATGTCATTTGAGCAACTGAACAAGAAATACCAATTATCCAATAATCATTTATTTTGTTATTTACAGTTAAGAAACTCTCTCAGAAGCAGTCTTGGAGATATGACTTTACCAAATCAACTACTCATATAGATGTATATCCAGTGAACTCATTGCTAATGCAACAACGCCCAAAACCAGATGTACATAAGTCAAGAGAGCGATGGGAATCCCATTTTAATACTACAATTGAGGGGCTATGGTCAGACATATGCCAAGATAGTGTGTCAGCAACCATCAACTCTAGATACAGACTTCTACATTACAACTTCCTCCACCAACTCTGACACCTCAGAGGTTACATAGATATAACCCTGAAATATCAGAAATGTGTTTTAGTAGTGGAACAACAGAAGGCACTTTTTGTCATTCTACTTGGCAGTGTACTAAATTACAAGCCTTCTGGCATGATGTTTGTGATACCCTGGCCTTTATTTTGGAGGTCCCTTTCTCAATTTGAACCTGAAATATGCCTTCTGGGTAACTTCACAAAATGTGAATTTGAGGAATAACGTCAACATAAAATGTACAGAAATCACCCTTGCCACTGTAAGAAAATGTGTTAGATTGACATGGAAATCAGATTCCCCTCTCTCAATTACAAGATGGCTCTCTGAAATGAATAAGTGTATTCCTATGGAGATGACCTATGCTTTAAGAAAGAAATGTTACTACTTTGTGAAAATATGGCAAACCTTCCTGGACTATATGGAAACGCGTCCCTTGGGATTGGTGGATGTGAGCTTGTAGATCCATGTCGATTGATGTAGCTACTGTCTCTCTGTAATGTACTGTTTGTATTGCTTTGTGTATATGTTGGTATCTCTTGTCATTTGTCTTATTTAGTCATTATTAGTATTATTACTATTCTAATTGTATTTCTTTTTCTTTTGTAATTTGTCATTGTTTTAATTTATTTTTTATTTTGGGGGGTGGGGAGGGTTGAATTACCTTTTGTTTTACTTACTCTTGCTGTATTGTATTGTTCTGCTGTTAAACAATTCAAAAATAAAACATTCAAAAAATATTAAAGTAATAATAGTATTCAGAGCCTTTACTCAGTAGTTTGTTGAAGCACCTTTGGCAGCGATTACAGCCTCGTGTCTTCTTGGGTATGACGCTACAAGCTTGGCACACCTGTATTTGGGGAGTTTCTCGCATTCTTCTCTGCAGATCCTCTCAAGCTCTGTCAGGTTGGATGGGGAGCGTCACTGCACAGATATTTTCAGGTCTCTCCAGAGATGTTCCATCCAGTTCAAGTTTGGGCTCTGGCTGGGCCACTCAAAGACAATCAGAGACTTGTCCCGAAGCCACCGTTGTGTTGTCTTGGCTGTGTGCTTAGGGTCGTTGTCCTGTTGAAAGATGAACCTTTGCCCCAGTCTGAGGTCCTGAGTGCTCTGGAGCAGGTTTTCATCAAGGATCTCTTGAGAAGAAACGCTTGGCCAATGAATTCAATCTTGGTTTCATCAGACTAGAGAATGTTGTTTCTCATGGCCTGAGAGTCCTTTAGGTGCCTTTTAGCAAACTCCAAGCAGGCTGTCATGTGGCTTTTACTGAGGAGTGGCTTCCGTCTGGAAAATCTACCATAAAAGGCCTGATTGGCGGGGTGCTGCAAAGATGGTTGCCCTTCTGGAAGGTTCTCCCATCTCCACAGAGGAACTCTGTAGCTCTGTCCGAGTGACTATCGGGTTCTTGGTCACCTCCCTGACTAAGGCCCTTCTCCCCCAATTGCTCAGTCTGGCCGGGCGACCAGCTCTAGGAAGAGACTTGGTGGTTTCAAACTTCTTCCATTTAAGAATGATGGAGCCCGCTGGGTTCTTTTTTACCCCTTTTTCTCCCCAATTTCATGGTATCCAATTGGTAGTTACAGTCTTGTCTCATCGCTGCAACTCCCGTACGGACTCGGGAGAGGCGAAGGTTGAGAGCCGTGCTGGGCCAATTGTGCGCCGCCCATGGGTCTCCCAGTCATGGCCGGCTGCAACAGAGCCTGGACTCGAACCCACAATCTCTAGTGGCACTGCGATGGGGAAATTTTGTTGCAGTGTCATGTACACATTTAAGGTGGCGTTTTAAATACAAAACAAATTTCATAAGTTACATACCAATAAAAAGAAACTAGCCTGCTGGTCTTACTGGGTTGATAGCAACATTAGCCCAAGCTATTTAGGAGGGATTTCACACCTGGCACAAATTATTGTATAATTGTGTTTTTCCTGCCGAGGGGTGCCCTAAACCTGCACCAGGAGGGGAGTAGTTTAAAGTCCGGGTACAGGGAGTGGCTTGAGTCTAAAATGATTTTGTGAGACTTGCGGAGGGCCCTGACCTTAAAGATCTCATCCAGGCCTATCTGTTTGACTCCAAGTACCTCGCTTGCTTTGGTGATAATCCTTCTCAGCATATTTCTCTGGCTGACAGTGGCATTGCCAAACCAACAAACAATACAAAAACTTAAAATACTCCCAATAAAAGATTTGTAAAACAGAGTCAGTATAGTACAGTCGTGGCCAAAAGTTTTGAGAATGACACAAATATTAATTTTCACAAAGTCTGCTGCCTCAGTTTGTATGATGGCAATTTGCATATACTCCAGAATGTTATGAAGAGTGATCAGATTAATTGCAAAGTCCCTCTTTGCCATGCAAATGAACTGAATTTCCACTGCATTTCAGCCGTGCCACAAAAGGACCAGCTGACATCATGTCAGTGATTCTCTCGTTAACACAGGTGTGAGTGTTGATGAGGACAAGGCTGGAGATCACTGTCATGCTGATTGAGTTCGAATAACAGACTGGAAGCTTCAAAAGGAGGGTGGTGCTTGGAATCATTGTTCTTCCTCTGTCATCCATGGTTACCTGCAAGGAAACACGTGCCGTCATCATTGCTTTGCACAAAAAAGGGCTTCACAGGCAAGGATATTGCTGCCAGTAAGATTGCACCTAAATCAACCATTTATCGGATCATCAAAAACTTCAAGGAAAGCGGTTCAATTGTTGTGAAGAAGGCTTCAGGGCGCCCAAGAAAGTCCAGCAAGCTCCAGGCCCGTCTCCTAAAGTTGATTCAGCTGCGGGGTCGGGGCACCACCAGTACAGAGCTTGCTGAGGAATAGCAGCAGGCAGGTGTGAGTGCATCTGCACGCACAGTGAGGCAAAGACTTTTGGAGGATGGCCTGGTGTCAAGAAGCAAAGAAGCCACTTCTCTCCAGGAAAAACATCAGGGACAGACTGATATTCTGCAAAAGGTACAAGGATTGGACTGCTGAGGACTGGGGTAAAGTCATTTTCTCTGATGAATCCCCTTTCCGATCGTTTGGGGCATCCGGAAAAAAAGCCTGCCTAGAGGCACGTGAAAGACAGACTGGTGAGGATAGAGGGAACAGTGAATGAAGCAAAATATATGCAAATCTTCTTCAGAGTGCAAATGACCTTAGACTGGGTGAAGATTTATGTTCCAACAGGACAACGACCCCAAGCATACAGCCAAAGCAACCCTTGAATGGCTTCAGAACAAGAATGTGAGTCATTGAATGGCCCAGGCAAAGCCCAGAATAGAGTCTCATTGTAAATCTGTGGAAAGATTTGAATTTTGCCATTCATCAAACTTTACAGAGCTTGAGAAAATCTGCAAGGAAGAATGTGAAAAAAAATACCCAAATCCAGAAGTGTAAAGCTGATAGACATACCCAAAATGACTCAAAGCCGTAATTGCCGCCAAAGGTCCTTCTACAAAGTATTGATTGAGGGATGTGAATACTTATGTAAATGAGAGATCTGTATTTTAATTTCTATACTTTGCTAAAATGTCATTATGGGGTGTGTGTAGATGGGTTAGAAAAAAGAAAAATGTTTCATACATTTTGAATTCAGACTAGTAACGAAACGTGGAATAAGTCAAAGGGTATGAAAACTATCTGAATGCACTGTATACTCTTGCTAATGACCATACAAAAATATTAAATGTTACTGATCATAACATATTGCTGAATAAACTTAGGTTATGGATTGAGAGTTACCTTTCTAATAGAACACAAAGGGTTTTCGTTAACAGAAGCCTCTCTCATGCAAATTCCGTTGAGTGTGGTGTACCACAGGGCAGCTGGCTAAGGAAATTGTTTTCGGTTTTTACAAATGACCTTCCACTGACCTTGAACAAAGCCTATTTGTCTAGGTACGCTGATGACTCAACAGTATACATGACGGTTGCAACAGTAAAATAAATACATTTAAAAAAAATAACTTAGACACGTAACATACAGCTCCAGTCAGTTTTAGAATGGGTAACTAACAATAGGCTTGTGCTAAATATCTCAAAAACTAAAAGCATAATTTTTAACCCTAAACCTCATTTAGATCTATTATTGAATAATGTCGCTATTGAGCTAGCTGAGGAGATTAAAATGCTAGGTGTAACTCTAAATAACATGCTGTATTTATCTATCAACTTTCCTAATATTAAGCACATTGCTTCTCTTTAAAACAGGATTATAGCATACCTGGCCTGAATGAAAATGAACCACGGGAAAAAGCATCCTCCCTTCCATATTTAAGTGCATAGATTACATTTTTTCCCCCCATGCCCCAGTTCCGAGACAGGTGCATGATAATGGTCCATTCTAAATCAAAATACATTTTACACATATATTATTTAGTATATGTAAAGACATTAAATTAAGAATAATCGAATGGGTGACAATATTAGCCTATCACTTGTGAATGATGCCCAGCTTGTGTGCAGTAAAGCAAGAAACAGCTTTCCTTTTTTTGGGCTACTTTTTAAAATCAGTCACACACCTCTTGTAGCCTAGCCTATAGACCTATATGTTTTGATAAGGTTTGTAAAGTGGCCAAATAACTTCTTATAATTGAGCACATTTAATACGCTTTATAACCGGTGTAGAGCCTAACTGGCATACACAGGATGCGTGTGAGTTTCAAGTTTAATCGCATTTGTCCTCACTATTAAGAACAGTGCAAATGCAATCGAAAAATCACATCAAAACATCCTATCATACTTTTAAAACTCACCTCACTGTGATGATCAATTTAAAGAAGTTCCACAGCAGGTTGAAACAGTGTAAACGAAATGGACAGCGCTTTCTAAGGTGATGATTCATTCAAAACAACCATATGCATATTAGTTTATGGATTGGCTTATGAGCCCAAGGCCAAATCAATAATAATTTAAATTATGATTGTGCCATTATACAATGCATAGCCTACCGCATATTATGCATGGTAGAAAAACAAAACTGATTTAAGATGTCTTTGATACATCATTTGTGAAATTTCTTTCCTTAATGCATTTGAGCCAATCAGTTGTGTTGTGACAAGGTAGGGGTGGTATACAGAAGATAGCCCTATTTGGTAAAATACCAAGTTCATATTATGGTAAGATCAGCTCAAATAAGCAAAGAGAGTCCATCACTACTTTAAGACATGAAGGTCAGCCAATACGGAACATTTCAAGAACTTGTAGAGCGTCTTCAAGTGCAGTCTCAAAACCCATCAAGCACTATGATGAAACTGGCTCTCACTAGGACCCCTACAGGAAAGGAAGACCCAGAGTTACCTCTGCTGCAGAGGATAAGTTCATTAGAGTTACCAGCCTCAGAAATTGCAGGCCAAATAAATGCTTCAGAGTTCAAGTAACAGACACATCTCAACATCAACTGTTCAGAGGAGACTGTGTGAATCAGGCCTTCATGGTTGAATTGCTGCAACAAAAAAACACTACTAAAAGGAGACCAATAAGGAGAAGAGACTTGCTTGGGCCAAGAAAAACAAGCAATGGACATTAGACCGGAGGAAATCTGTCCTTTGGTCTGATGAGTCCAAATTTGAGGTTTTTGGTTCCAACCGCCGTGTCTTTGTGAGACGCTGAGTAGGTGAACGGATGATCTCCGCATGTGTGGTTCCCACCGTAAGGCATGGAGTGGTGGTGATGGTGCTTTGCTGGTTTTATTTCCTATTCAAGGCACACTTAACCAGCATGGCTACGACAGCATTCTGCAGCAATACGCCATCCCATCTGGTTTGGGCTTAGTGGGACTATCATTTGTTTTTCAACAGGACAATGACCCACACTTCCAGGCTGTGAAGGGCTATTTTACCAAGATGGTGAGTGTTGGAGTGCTGCATCAGATGACATGGCCTCCAAAATCACCTGACCTCAACCCAATTGAGATGGTTTGGAATGAGTTGAACCGCAGAGTGAAGGAAAAACAGCCAACAAGTGCTCAGCATATGTGGAGTTACCACAAGTCAGCACAAAGACAACAGGAGCACTGCCACCATTATTCCAGCACCATTTCAGCTTAAACAGAAAATAATTTAATATGCTGAAAACCAACTTAAGACACCAAAAACTATTTAGTCCAATCAATGTTGTTAAATATGTGTCTGTCCTTACTGTTTTCTGTGTGTGTATGCGTGCTCGCTCAAGTAAAACATGGACTCACCCACTTGTAGAACACCAACATCATCCTCATCTTGTTCATGTTGGCAGAACGGTCTATGGCTTTGTCATACAGTACACTTTTAGTTTTTGTTGTCATAGGCTACCTAGCTAAAATGCTTGCTAGCCTAACTTCCTTGCATTGGCAACAACGAACCAGCTAAGTAAGCCAGCTAGTTAACATGAGCCTACATCTCAGGTCAGTGGCACAACATTCATTTATTGTTAGATCAGAATCGGCGTCATAATCATTGGCCTGTACAGAGAATTAAGTCAAAACCACAAGTCCAAATCCCCATCCATGGCGATTTTGCAAGCTAGTTACTGCAGGACATCAACAGAAGCAGACATGTTTTTGTGAAAATTATGTTTTTCTTAGAAAGTGATTTGATTGGTATGAAGCCAAATCCAAACTGGCCTCCTTGGAGGGCATTTTGCTGCACCAGGACAATCAACAGTTGAGCTCAGCAAACGCCAATTACAAAAAAAAAAAATTATCATCAAGGGAGGCCAAAAGCTTGCTAGCATCAATCAATCAATCAAATGCTACGCTGGCAACATGTCACACTGTTTTGGTCCAGACAGCATCAGATACATGGGCTACACATACTGAGACAGAGGGGTGCTGTTTCCCTCGCTCTGATGATTTCTCTGGTGAGATTCCAGCCCCTTTGGAATTGATGAAATTTTTTGAAAACACCGAGACGAAAAATAAATGTAATCATTTTAAATGTTTTATTGGTCAAATATTTGGGGAAGCCTGGCTTCCCTTGGTGTCCATGAATACAAGCCACTGTTAACCTGTCTGATAAGTTACATTATTTTAGCCTAAAACTTAAAAAGGATATTTCACCAATGTTAGGCAAGAGCCATACAGAAGTTCTGGATTACTCACCGTCTTTTTTAAACGGGCTAATGTCCAAATACAGAAACAATCAAGCAGTAAACATGTGGTGATGAACTATCACTTTAAACATCTTATTACAGTGTACTGCAATGCATTGCACACACACTCCTTGTATACATCTAGCCCCCTCTTCTTAGGGAGGTGGAGAGGTGACGGGAACCAACCTCCGTCTAGGGGACTGCTTCGATCACGGGGGTCCCTTCAATTTTAAGACCGGCCAGAGAGTCTGCTACCTCTTCATCCTCCTCTTCCTCATCATCCTCCTCATCTTCCTCCTCCTCCTCGTCATCATCATCATCATCTCCGCCATCGTCCTCCTGGTCTCCCTCCCCTCCTCCGGACGATGACACGTTCTTCCAGTAGGAGTCGTAGCCAGAGGCTCCGTAACCTCCATAGCCGTAGCTATCCTCGTCAGCACCACTCTGTCGGCCAAACTTCGTCGTACGGGCTGCAGGGCGAATACAGGAATACAGACATGAGCTGAGAATCTTGAGTACTAATCCCGATCCGGGGAGTGCATATACACAACAATTAAAAGGCGTTGAATGTGGCGGGATACATTTGAGGTTTAAGATCTGACATCTGCTACAAGAAAAGAGTAGGAAAACGAGTGATTTGCAATGATGCAAAAATTACTCAATCAACAAGAACTAAAATTATGATATTACAGTATACATACAACTGCACTGCCGTCAGTACTCAGTGTTCCTCTTAATGACTGAAGAGTTTTAATCCATGACTGACTTAAGCACTGATTAGATGTTAGATGGTGGACTCACTGGACATGCTGAGGTCCTTAGTCTCCTGGGTCTCATGGCCACACTTGGGGCAGGGAGGATTTTTACCCTTGTCCTGTTTGAACACCTTACTCTTCACATGGTCATCACAGAAACAGGCCTGGGGAGGGAGAGACACAGTTCAACCCAAATGGGCCTTGTGACTATAGGTTACAGTCATGTGTCAAATCCAGGAAATGTATTCCCTGTCCCACTGGTAAATGGTTGAAACTAGAGGGAATACAGCCATGACTGGAAGTGACTTTTCGTAGCAGATTAGGAGAACAGTTTTATTTTAGCTAACCCTAACCCTTTTCCTAACCTTAACCTAATTCTCCTAACCTGCTTCGAAAAAGTAACCTCTAGTTGTAGCTGTATTCCACTTAGTCAGAAGCCTGGTAAACGGGTACTTATTTCCCGGGAAAAAATCTACTAAATTAACAGTGCAACTGGGAATCTACACACTTCCCCCTGAACCAACACCCTTGCCTTTCTTGCAATAACACTTGTCTTTTCTTACGAGCACTGACTTTGCTGGTAGCTGCTTTATGACTGTGATATGTGGTTCTCTCACCAAGTTACCTTAAAATGAATGAACTCAATGTAATGCCGGGCGTACACGACACGACTTTCAAAAATCCTAGCAACGCTGAGCCTCGAGCATTAAACAACTGTATTTCCTATAGTAAACAATCTGGCAGAGACGGGGGTCGACACACTACAAGATTCTTCACTTGGTCGTGAGGATTCTCCATACCACCCCGTCTCGCCAAAACAATATGAATAGATTGTTACCATGGCTAGCTACAACGCAAACTAGTAGTAGTAGTCATCGCTCCTGCACGAGCGAGTGCACATTCTGGGTGATGCGAATCAAGATCTTGGTCTTCCCTGGCTAGCTCTCATTTGGCTATTGCTGATCGCCATTCTCAAAACTGGTCATTGCACATCTCACATTACAAGAGCGCTGCAGATTTTGTGCCGATAAAATCAAAACACGGGATCGATCGGTAGCCCTCAGATTGTGTCTCTGACCTGCTCACATTAAATGAGCGTCGGTGACAGCTACGAGTAGGCAACAACATGGGGATGTTGTCTCCAACCTCAAAAAGTTGTCTGGGACAGCTAAAACCAGGGCCAAAAATCGTGTAGCGTTCGCATGGCTTAAGTCGCTCTGGAGAAGAGCGTCTGCTAAATGACTCAAATGTAGATCTCTCGGTCAATGTGTATAGAGAGGCAACAGTGGTAACAAACAACTACACTGGCATGAGGAACAGTGAGAGAGACAATTGTTTACAACATAACACATTGTGTTGATTTAATGCCTTGAAAGGTGTTCATAGCCCTTGGATTTCTTCACATTTCATTGTGTCAAAAAGTGGGATTAAAAAAATATTGTAATATTTTTCCCAACAACCAAATGTCTAACATTTAAGATGAATATAAATGATAGTTGTTGCTTAAGTATTCAGCTCCCCAAGTCAATACATGTTAAAATCACCTTTGGCAGCAATTACAGCTGGGAGTCTTCTTGGGTAAGTATCTAAGAGATTTACACACCTGGATTGTGCAATGTTAGCCCATTATTCTTTTCATAATTCTTCAAGCTCTGTCAATATTGTGGGGATCATGGCTAGACAACAATTTTCAAGTCTTGTCATAAATTTTCAGCAGATTTAAGTCAAAACTGTAACTTGGCCACTCAGGAACATTCACTGTCTTCTTGGTAAGCAACTCCAGTGTAGATTTGGCCTTGTGTTGAAAGATATTGTCCTGCTGAAAGGTGGATTTGTCTCCCAGTGTCTCTTGTACAGCAGACTGAACCAGGTTTTTCTAGGATCTGTTCTTAGATCAGTGGTTCTCAATCCTGGTCCTGGGGACCCTGAGGGGCGCACATTTTGTTTTTAGCACTCAACAACTGATTCAAATTATCAAATCACCATCAAGCTTTTATCATTTGAATCAGCTGTGTAGTGCTAAGGCAAAAACAAAATGTGCGCCACTTTGGGTCCCCAGGATCAGGATCGAGAACCGCTGGCTTAGATCCATCTTCTTTCTTTTCATCCTGAAAATCTCCCTGGTATTTGCCGATGTCAAGCATACCCATACCATGATGCAGCCAGCACCATGCTTGAAAATAAGGAGGCAGTTACTCAGTGATGTGTTGTGTCGGATAGCGCGCCAAACACAAGGCTTTGTATTTAGGCCAGAAAGTGAATTCATTGGCCTTTTTTTCTTCAGTGCCTTGCTGCATACAATATGCATGTTTTGTAAATGTTTTTATTCTGTATATTTGTGTTCTTTTCACTCTGTCATTTAGTTCATTATTGTGGAGTCACTACTAAGTTGATCCATCCTCAGTGCTTCCATCACAGCCATTGAACTGAAACTGTTTTGAATCACCAATGACCTTATGGTAACATCCCTCAGCAGTTTAATTCCTGTCCTGCAGCTCAGTTCAGACGGATGACTGCATCTTTGATGTGTCTGGGTGGTTTAATACATAATCCACAGCATAATTATTAACTTGACCATTCTTAGAGACATCCAAAGTCTGATTTGTTATTGTTACCCATCTACCAATCACTGCCCTTTATGAGGCTTTTGAAAAGCTCCTTGGTCTTTGTAGTTGAATCTGTGCTTGAAATTTGACTGAGGGACAGTACAGATGTTTTATGTATGGGGGACAGAGGAAGGGTTAGTCATTCAAAAACCATGTCAACCCCTATTATTTCACACAGAGGGAGTCCATGTAACTTATTGTGTGATTTGTTAAGCCAAATGTTACTCCTGAGCTAATTTAGGATACTTCTCATTTATATTCATCTTAAAAAAAAAAAATTAAGTTAGAATTGTTATTCCACCTGCAGAGTATATTGACTAGATTGTTGACAAATTATAATTAAATCCATACTAAATCAGAACATTTTGGGGGAAGAAATCCAAGGGGTATGAATACATGGATCTACATTTTACATTACCTTGCAACGCAGGCAGGAGTGTTGCCCTAATCTGTTGCAGGAAGCACCTGAAATGAACATGGGGGAAAACACAGTATATATTAACACATGAAAAAGTTTATTTAAAATCACTATAGCTAGGGGTTAACCTTTCTCTAAACTTCCAACTGGCAGAATGCCTACTTTCCTATACGTTACATGGTGTTCCTCATGTCTGCCAAAGTCTGCCCTAAGGCTAAACGTCAACAGGTTAGTGTTGAAACCTCTTGATTTCTCATGATCCAACACAATGTGGATGATTGACAGGTGAGAAAGACACCCTAATTGCTCACATTTGTAAGTCTCCGCCTCCAGGACTTGGCAACTGGCTTGGTGCTCAAACTGGTCATCCTCACACAGGAAGTTGTGGCAGAAGGAGCAACGGTATACCCTTCCCCCTGTGTCAGATAGGAAAAAAGGTGGAATGATTACAAAAGGGACAAGGTGGATGGCAACCAGCATTTGGGTGCATGTATTGACATAAAAAAAGCAAATTATAGGCCTTGTTTAGTTTTGCAGACCAGGCAGGTTGGATAATATTATAAAATGGCATAATTTACCATGGTCCCATACACAGCGTTCACACTCGATACAGTCGGCATCCATGAGAGGACATGTGCAAGCGTGGGTACTGAGGCACTTTCTCCCGTGGCACACCCAGGCCTCACAGAAGTCACACACTGCCCCCTTGTGGACAGAGACAACATCTCACATTACACATATAAAGACATCCAATGATAAACTCATGACTGTGGACAATCTGGGCACATATCACAATGTTAAATAGATGTAGGTCTACACCAGGGGTGTACTCATTACGTCTTGCAACGGAAACCATTTGCCATTTAAGAACCAAACGGAAGCAAACAGAGCAAACGAAACGGTGAGGGACCTACCTTCAATTTGTGCAATAGAGACTAAACATTTTTCATTTGGAGTAAATGGTTACAATTGCAGAACGTTTTGCAACAGAATCGGCATAATGAATACATCCCATGGTCATATTCACTAGAAACCAAAGGAGGCAAACTATCGGGGACTACCTGAATTTGACCGATAAGAAACACTTGTTTTCCATTGTGAAACGTTTTGCCATGGTGTGCATTAATGATTACTACTGAGTATTTATTACTCCCATCTCAATAAAGTTTTTCAAACGGCTCTCATCTCTTACCACCATGCCCATTCCCGTAGCGTGGATCCCTGGGTGCTTGATGACACAGTCTGATGACTTCATGCATTTGGTTTTGCCTTTAGTTAAAATACAGGAAGACAGTATCACACCACAACACGATACGATACATGGTTCTTTCACTCCTATACAAATATCTTACATGTAACATTGTGCAATATCTTTCTTTGCCACTTGAGGGGATAAATTAAGTTGGGCTCAAGGGATTTTAAATCAGAAACATGCCATGCTTGTCACAATTTATCTTAGACTCACCACATTGACCACACTGGGGCAGCTTCTGAACGTTTGCACAGAAGTAGCAGAAAGCTCTGTTCTTCTGCCGTCTTGGGTGTCATTGAAACAGGGGAACAAAGTGTCAAAGCCTCCATCACCTGTAGATTATAGTTGCTAATAAAGAAATAATGCATCTTGTTCAAATAGTTGAATTGTGTTCACACAATTTAACCTTTATGTAACTAGGCAACTCAGTTAAGAACAAATTCTTATTTACAATGACGGCCCACCCCGGCCAAACCCTAACGACGCTGGGCCAATTGTGCGCCGCCTTATGGGCCTCCCAATCACGTCTGGTTGTGATACAGTCTGGAATTGAACCAGGGTCTGTAGTTGTGAGATGCAGTGCCTTAGGCCGCTGCGCCACTCAGGAACCCCAATGTTAGCTAGTTAAGTTATTCATTAAGATGAATGTAAAAAAAAATATTGATTGAAGATGTCTTACCTCTGGCATTTGTCACATTCCTGCAACACCAGATGAGGACTACAGTAAGTATGAGGACTGCAGTAAGTACTAGGGAAATAATCATGATTTACAGTCATTGTTAGCTATCCATTTCATATTGTGATGAGAACATGTATATTATTCCATACCATTGCTGAATTGCAAGGGGACTTTGCAACGTCAACAAAGCCCTTGTTGGCTCGAGTCTGTTTCTCCCGTTCCTTGCGGTTCTCTGCCTTCTTGCGTGCACCAGTCTTCTTTTTCGGCATCTTTCAGTTTCTGTAGCTGGCTTTACTGAAGGCATGTGGGGGATTAGCAAACCATAGCTATAACTAACTAACCAACCAAGCCAGCTCAGTCAATGGCATCACATCTTGACAGACTGGACACACATCATTAGTCTAGGTCCTTACGAAAATATAAATGTTGTAAAACTGTATTAGTTAGTTAACTAGGTATCTACGTAAAAAAATATTTTAAAAAGTAGTTATTTAACTATCTATCTGCTTAACGTTACGTGTGCTGAGCAACACAGTTCAAACACGCGCTAACTAGCTGGACTTCATGGAAATACCAGATGCAGCAACGACATGTAATAGAAACTAATTTTATAATTAACAGATAAAAGCCTTAACCGACATGTGCTGTTTATATATTTTTTAACACATTATAACCCAAAATGTAAAGAAAGACTTTACCAGGAATGTTGCAATCCACGGCTGGCTCAGCTGTAAACGGAAGTTACAAAACGGATATCTGGTCCGACTGAGTATTCTTCTCGCCTGAATTGTGATTCGCCTTTTCGTTCCTATGTGAGTACCTATATTTCTATTGTACATTAATTTCCCTTTGCGCTCAATGAAATGTTATATTAAAGTATGAATTGTATATTACATCATGGTTTGGCCAATTAAGGCTGTTATTATCAACGCTAGTTCAAAAATACATACTTTTAAAAATGTATATTGTATTCTAAAGTCACTTCAGTCACCTGCCACCATGACCCATGAATGTTGTTAAAATGAATTGGGCTTTACCAACGAAGCCTTTGCAATGTTTCTTTCGGTAACGTAAACTACGGTGAATGGGTACACAATGCCCCAGAAGATGGCAGTAAACCATTCTTTTCATCACACATGCTTGAGGTCTTGGAGGTTTCTTTAGCCTTATCAATCAGTGGAGGCTGGTGGGAGGAGCTATAGGAGGGCGGGCTCGTTGTAATGGCTGGAATAAAATGGACAGTATCAAACATCACACATATGGAAACCACATGTTTGACTCATTCCATTCCAGCCATTACAGTGAGCCTATCTTCCTATAGCTCCTCCCACCAGCCTCCTCTGATGTCAATGTTTTACACCAGTAGTTCTCTGTACCCCCCCGTCCCCCTACCCCATTTTGTACCTCAATATTATCTGTTGGGGGGACAGACAACCATTGTTGGCTGATGGTGGAACAGTATCTGCTTAAGAACCATACAGGGGAATGTGTGATGGAAGCACTAACCTCTGTTCTGCAGCCGGGAATGAGTGAATGTTTCACTGTATCCAGGACAACGAAGGCTAACTGCAGTGGTGCATAACAGGATCTCACCATAATAACACAATGGGTCAGCAAGGCCCTTGGAACTTAAGTCTACCACTTAAGGATACGCCCATTTTTTAAAATTTTCTTCTAAAATGACATAGCCAAATCCAACTGCCTGAAGCAAGGATATGCATATTCTTGGTACCATTTGAAAGAAAACACTTTGAACTTTGTGGAAATGTGAAAGGAATGTAGGAGAATATAACAGAATAGATCTGGTAAAAGATAATACAAAGGAGAAAAACGTTATTTTGTATTTTTTTTGTACCATCATCTTTGAAATGCAAGAGAAAGGCCATAATGTATTATTCCAGCCAAGGTGCAATTTAGATTTTGTCCACTAGATGGCAGCAGTGTATGTTCAGCGTGTTAGACTGATCCAATGAACCATTGCATGTTTGTTAAAAATGTTGTATCAAGACTGCCAAGCATGTCAATATTGTCAGTAGCATTAGCAACTACACAGGTTATTTAAACAAGAGTATGATCATCATTGATCATGCTGGTCCGGAACAAAAGCCTGCACACCCAGTAGCTCATCCAAGATTTGATGGCTGGAGATCTTGGACTAGGAGATTCCTGACTCCGGTACTCTTATAATAACCACAGAGATACATATGTATATTATGTTGTACTTAATTCTGTGCTGATTAACTTCTCATTACAAATGTCCAGGGGGCCTTTTCCTATCTTTCCGACATACGATTGGCTCCTATGGTTTGAGCCGCCTACTACTGGCCTTTACAATTCACTTAAGCATATATCAAAATCACAATCACCCACACAACCCCCTCAACCCTGTTACGAGCGACCAAGAGATTATTCTATCAATGCCTTAAAGACCAATATTGACCTCTAGGTCAGTTGCTCTAGGTGGGTTGTCTGCCTTTCCTCTATTTTCCTCTCTTCTCGGATACAGATACACAGAAATGTTAGAGCAACGTTCCATCAACATTTTAAAGACCAATATGAACCTCTTCAGTAGTGCTGGTGTGTTGCCTACTTGCCTTTCCTCTATTTTCCTCTCTCCGTTAATACAGATGAACTAAGATATTAGAGCGTTTCATAATCGCTTCAAACCAGAGACCATGAAGAGACATTATATATTGGAAACGAGGATTTCAGTTTCTCTACATCCCAAATGGCAGCCTATTCCCTGTATAGTGCACCATGGCCCATAGGGTTCTGTTCAAAGGTAGTACACTATGTAGGGAACAGGGTGCTATTTGGGATGCCACCCGTTCCTCTGGTGCTGAGTGAGCAAACTGTCATCTCGGCCTGTGCTGTGTGGATGTGTGAGTCTCGAAACTGGGCGGTTTGTTTTGCTCCTCTCTCTCCTCGCTCTCCCCTCTCCCTGCTTTCCAACTGTCACTCTGTTTTTCTATCCTCTGTCTCTGTGTGAAATTGGCTGTTTTTCTCGTTCTTTCACTCTTCTGTCTCTCTCCCTCCATCCCTCTCTGCCTTAATTCTTCTCCTAGCTTGTATTTTCAAGAACCCAATTTCATTCTCTCTTTCACTGCGTTGGTTGAGGACTCTCTTTCTCTTTCTCAATCAATCAAATTCCAATTTGTTTTATGAAGTCCTTTTTACATCAACAGATGTCACAAAGTGCTTGTACAGAAACCCAGCCTAAAACTCCAAAGAGCAAGCAATGAAGATGTAGAAGCACAGTGGCTAGGAAAAACTCACCAGAAAAGGCAGGAACATAGGAAGAAACGTAGAGACGAACCAGGCTCCGAGGGGTGGCCAGTCCTCTTCCATCTTTCTATATGCTTCTTTCTATAAAGAACCCTCTCTCCCTCTTTTCCAACAAATCCAATTTCTTTCTTTCACTGGGTTGGTTGAGAACTCTCTCATACTACCTCTTTCTCTCTCTCATCCCTCTCTCCCTCCTGCCTGTCTTGTTGTGAACAAACCCCAACCCTAGCAGCACATCTGTCAGCTTGTCATTGAGTACGTATTATTTACGTTGGGCTGAAAGTGGGTGGCGTTGGAGTGAGATATCTCTTTCCCGCTTGAACATCATGACTTCACTGCTTGAATTTATGCTGATGGCTCCTCCAATAAAAACCAATGGCCTTCTGGAAAGCCGTCTGTCCAACTCTTGGCTTGAGCTTTTGAGTCTCTGCCTTTCTCATCACCGATTTCTCTCGCCCTCTCCCCAAAAAATGTAATGAAAGTTTTCGGCTCTGAATTTTTTTATCTTTTCTTTATCTCACTGTCTCTCTTTGTTCTATTTTCTTCCCTCGTTAATTATTAATAACCTTTCATGTTCAAAATTATGCACTCTCCTCAAACAACAGCATGGTATTATTTCACTGTAATAGCTACTGTAAATTGGACAGTGCAGTTAGATTAACAAGAATTTAAGCTTTCTGCCAATATCAGATATGTCTATGTCCTGGGAAATGTTCTTGTTACTTACAACCTCATGCTAATCGCATTAGCCTACGTTAGCTCAACCGTTCCGTGGAAGGGGCACCGATCCCGAAGAAGTCTACACCTGGTCTGCAGAACACAGGCCTAACACACCTTCACAGCAAAGGAAATAGGCTATAGTACTAGGCTATAAATGTATACTAGACAAAAATATAGATGCAACAATTTGTAAATGTATACTAGACAAAAATATAGACGCAACATGGAACAATTTCAACGATTTTACTGAGTTGCAGTTCACATAAGGAAATCAGTCAATTGAAATAAATTCATTAGGCCCTAATCTATGGATATCACATGACTGGGAATACAGATATGCATTGTTGGTCACAGATAGCTTAAAAAAAGGTAAGGGCGTGGATCAGAAAACCAGTCCGTATCAGGTGTGACCAACATTTGTCTCATGCAGCGCTACGTTTCTCTATTCGCATAGAGTTGATCAGGCTGTTGATTTTGGCCTGTGGAATGTTGTCCCACTCCTCTTCAATGGCTGTGCGAAGTTGCTGAATATTGGAACACGCTGTCGTACACGTCGATCCAGAGCATCCCAAACATGCTCAATGGGTAACATTGTCTGCAGCACAAGGTTCACCCGTGTAATGATCATGCTGTTTAATCAATAAAATAAGCTTTTTGTGCATATGGAGCATTTGGAATATTTAATTTCAGCTCATGAAACATGGGATCAACACTTTACATGTTGCGTTTATATTTTTGTTCAGTGTAATCACTTACACATGTATGAGTTTTAGCAGTATTCCCATGTAGGCTAAGTAGTACTAAAATATAATTATCTTTCATTATTTCCACCAGAAGTATCCCTCTCCTCTCATGAGTGCCCTCAAATTTCCCAGCTGCTACTCCTTTCCAGAGAGCCATTCTTATGTGTCGGGTTCCTGAGAGGCGCAGTGTTCTAAGGAACTACATCTCAGTGCTAGAGGCGTCACCACAGACCCTGGTTTGATTCCAGGCTGTATCACAACTGGCTGTGATTGGGAGTCCCATAGGGCGGTGCCCAATTGGCCTAGCGTCGTCTGGGTTAGGGTTTGGCCGGGGTAGGCCGTCACTGTAAATAATAATTTGTTCTTAACTGACTTGCCAAGTTATATTTAAAAAATTAACTAACCGTATTAGGTGGCTCAAATTACAATGCTATGTGAGTGCAATGGTGCGATGGCAAACACAGATTCGTCCGTCAATTGCCAGATGGTGAAGCATAATTCATTACTCCAGAGAACGCATTTCCACTGCTCCAGAGTCCAATAGCGGCAAGCTTTACACCACTCCAGCCGATGCTTGGCATTGTGATCATAGGCTTGTGCGCGGCTGAGCCGTTGTTGCTCCTAGACGTTTCCACTTCACAATAACAGTAACAGTAACACAATAACAGTGCTTACAATTGCAGCTCTAGCAAGGCAGAAATTTGACAAACTGACTTGTTGGAAAGGTGGCATCCTATGAAGGCGACACGTTGAAAGTTACTGAGCTCTTCAGTACGGGCCATTCTACTGCCAATGTTTGACTATGGAGATTGCATGGGTGGGTGCTCAATGTTATACACCTGTCAGCAATGGGTGTGACAGAAACCACTAATTTGAAGGTGTGTCCACATACTTTTGGCCATGTAGTGTAGTATGCTAGTGTGCATTTCGTAACGAAGCAGCAGAGACCAGCTTATATCATTGGAACATATGATGGTAATTTACATATTGGCCAATGAATCATGTCAGAATAAATCATTTCAATAGCATTGGCTCACCCTAACGGTATCAGAGAGGGTTGACATAAATATTACTGACAATATTACTGACAGCTTCATCACAGTTGGAAAAACTTGCAATAAAATGTATTGTACCTCACAATCATTGACTCACACACGTGCAGCATTGTACTATAGAACTGTACATCATTAACACTGCCAAAAATATTTACATATTCCTCTATATAACAAAATAGCAATACTGTAGAGTTCTGCTGGATATAGCATACAACATTTTCGTAACATTCCCCAAACCCACAGCTGGTATACAAGTCTAGATAAAAGAACACAGACTCTTAAACAGCACACATACAGTGACAATTATGTCATGTGCCATTTCCAATATTGTAGCCCTCTCTCTTAAAAACATGGTCGTGTCAACTGTCAACCGCATTCAAGGTCAACCGTATTCAAAAGATAGTATACAGAACTCTCCTTCAAGTGAAAGTGCATTCTAGGTAGGGTGGGTACACAACCAGTTAAAGAAAGACAACAAGAAAGAGAACTAAAAGCTACATTTAAATGATGAGTTTCTATTATGTATGTTTATGTATACCTGACATAATTATACCATCATTGGGGTAAACAAGAACCTACTATAAGATTATAATATGTGCATTCATTACTTTATATTTGGAAGAACACCCCGGTTTCTATAAGTGTTCATTATGAATATAACAGATATTCATTCGAATTATGTTCAAATCAAGGCCATTGCTTCTTCATGGTCATTAAAAAAAAGAGTTGTTGGAATAAGTGGACGTAAGGAGTTTGAGAATGAGAGAATGACCTTTCAGGAAGTGAAGTCAATTAAACACGACCCCTTACATGAAACAGGAAGCAATTAAAGGCTTTTAAATGTTCTGGCTTCACACAAGTGAAGATGTCAGACACGCATACACACACAGTACAATCAGGATCTAACAAAACCCTCCTCCGAGCTTAATTGCTTCCTCTTATCTTGTCCCCCTGTGCAATACAAACAAATGGGCACATGGAAACGGTGTGGTGTGTGTGCGAAACCAACCCCCAGAGGGAAATCAAATGCTGTTAGTTGTTTATAGGGCCCTCAGCCCATAGTAACAACTGTAGAGCTGCGTGTGGAGAGGCTAGATGAGACTACCATATTTTAATGGATCTCTAGTATTCTGGCCAAGGATGCCATGAGTTCTGGTGGAGCACTTAACACCTCCATGACTCAATCCCCATTCTCTTCCCTTCTCCCATACCGTGCAGTTCCCATCACTGATTTAAAAGCACTGGATTGGTGTAAACATTGGCTGGAGGGCGTTTTCACCATTATAAAATCCATTACGTGAAGTGTGCACACTTAGTGAGAAGTGTGGAGAATCGGAACGCAAAAAGTGACCATAACTGGGAAGAATATGCTTTAACTGAGCCATGTTCAATGCATGACGCACCCACTCTTCAGTCTCCATTCAGTCGATTGATCAAATATACATTTATGACGCTTATACAATATTAATTACACAAATGTAGTGTATTTCACAAACTGATACTGCAAAACAAAGCTAAATGTAATGAGTCTGACACACTAGGAGGGCATACAGAGTACCTAATGCATAAGCATGGGAGATTTCAACATTCTCCCATAGATTCTGTAATCCTTCTCTGATTGACAAGGACAGGGGGATTATGGGTAATATGAGCTTCTTACATAACTGGGAGTTAATTGGTTGTTGATTGGTTGGCGGCCTAAAGGAACCAATGATTAAATGAACGAACACATAGTAAGGAAGAGAAATCCAGTATCAAATAGTAGATGCTCGATCACAACAGTGGCCTTGAGCCATTTCATGCAGATTTTAGCCTGAAAATCAAGTTGCATATTAAAGCAATATAAGATGATCATATGTTAAGGATGAAAGTACACATTTGTAAATGAACCAATGTGTCGAGAACCTTGAGGGGACTCCAAAGGAGAGAGGAACAAAACTCAAATAAAAATTGGCCTTTGATACAATTACAGAGCAGTAATCAAAATCGGGGGAGGAAGGACATAAACCATGAATTAATACATGTAATTCAAACGCATTAGCATTACCAGTGAACTTTTGAAACCAGGCAACTATTCTCTCCACTCCATTTCTACTGGACTGTAAATATTTACCTCCATTTTCTTTTTCTTACAAAAATAAACGTATTTTCATACTAAAATAAATGCTGTTCGTCAGACTTTCGTTTCCCTACACGAATGTACAAAAAAAACGGCAATTTTGAAATTCATCATAGGAAGGAAAAAAAGTTTTATCCTCAGAAGAAATGACTAAGAGGTACAAACTATCTGCAACAGGGTTTAGTCAACTCTTTCATAATGAATTCACAGTCAACCAAAGCCACAACCAATGCATGGTATTCCTTCGCCAGGGGCTATCTAGTCTCTCTAGATGGACCAGTTGCTTCCCACAATGTACCAATGTTCCAGCATACTAGTGCTGTTGCCCTAGGTCTGGGATTTCTCAGACTAGAGGCTATCTAATACACCGAGTTCAGATATAGTAAAATGTAATTTACTTTTATCAACAGACAACTTCGATGTGCTTTTCACTATCCAACCAATGGGTGAACTCAACAACACCCACAATGCCATCTTGCTTTGTCTTCTAGAAACTGAAGCAACATTAATACAAAAACTAAAACTGCAAGAACTTGGCACAGAGCAAATGCACCGCACTGCAGACACACGTTATGTTAGGTAACAGACGATTTCACCACATGCTATTGGGTGGCTCGACTGGGAGATGACATGACATTAAAACGGAATTAAATTCCAATCTGTTCTTCATGAACAAACAGCCACTACTATAGCCTCCTGTGCTGTGTTACTGGCGGTGCTAATAAAGCTTTAGCAGTTTGAAACAGGGCTATAGCTGACGTCATCACTACAAATCTCCATTACCGTGGGCTGTGATTGTCAACTGGTGGGGTAAAACAAACTCGTAGTTGGTCCCCACAACACATGGTGTACTGTACTTCAGAAGTGGAAATTAAACGATAGTCCTAAAGACCCCTAAATTAACGATAAGGATGCAATTTAACAAATCGGATATTCAGAAATGTTTGACAACATGTGCATAGTATAAATGCTACAATACCAACAGCGTTGAATGTTATCGAAATTATTTCAAGCAGAGATGGTGAAAAAACATCAGCTTCAAGTAAATGCTGGTCACTCAGAACACGCACTAACTGTTTTTGACACTCAAAGCCCATGCTGCAGGAGGCTTATATTGACCATATACAGTATAAATAGATATTCCTATAACTAGGTGTAAAGATTTCCGTGTTTCGTTCTGGAATAGTTGGCAGTGATGATCTCGTAGAAAGAAATCAAAATGTCACATGTCCAAAGAGTCAATAAAGTGATGGTGACAACTAACAGAGGTGCTAAACTATACCCCCAGTCCAGAGGCTAATAACAAGAGCTGTGATTGGCTGCCTGGTTTCCATGGCAACTGAACGTGACAGTAGTCAGAAAAGAGAGGCAGGACAGGAGGTACCTGTAGATGAGGCAGTGGGGACAGATAGGTGTGTTGCACTGCTATGGGTTCTATTGCTTGTCTCTTATTTATTTGGAGCCACTACCTCCCATCAGGGGGCCAGGCACTGTCCCTTCGGTCCCGTTTCTCATCTCCATGTCGACCCCTTGATCTTCCTTCCTACTTGGCTCTGATTGGCTCAGGACTTGACCTCGTCACGGTCGTGCCCGAGGGAGAGCTCCATGTCGAACAGACCCACCTCCACAGCCAGGATAAGGGAGGTGTCCGAGTCGCTGCTCAGCGGGGGCTGGTGCTCACCTGCAGGGAGAGAGAGATCAGTCAGCACAGACACAACATGGTGGTCACCTTTAAAGAGAGGGTGATACAGGTAAACCTGAATGGACCCAAAATGGCAGTTAATGTGCAGTAGCAGAGACATGAGGCGACTGATGAGGGCATAGTAGGGAACCTGACGAGATGTAAACTGCTCTGTAAGTGCTGTGATGTCCACTTGACTAAAGACAGACTGCACTACACCAGGTCTTAGGAGATAGCAGCGCTACACCGGGTCTTAGGAGATAGCAGCGATACACCGGGCCGATGGAGATAGCAGCGATACACCGGACCTTAGGAGATAGCAGCGCTACACAGTCAGATGAATAGAAAACAACTAGAGAAGTACAGGGGACCATCAATCTACTTCACATATGCTCTCTATGGACTAACACCACTCCTGTCCCACTTTCCTGCAGCAAATCAGGCCTTTTTCTGGCAACATGCTGTAGCACGGTCCAAAGTGAAGGATAACCGTAATAAGTTAACAGACAGCGCTCGTTGTTTACGCTGCCGGGCATGGCGTGCACAGCGACCTGTCACTGCAACACGGCAATTCAGCAGAACACTGATAGATCAGATCCTTCATCTCGGGGCGGTTGTCAGGCGGCACCGTGAGCTAGTTAGCGACACGACAAACAAACAGAACTCCCATTAACTCCCAGCTAATTGATGCAGGAAGAACACAGACTGTGTGACGGGCTGATAATGAGAGTCTCGGTTGACAACCAACACAACAGAACTAAACAGTGTGTGTGTTAATTACACACCATCCATTTCCAAATACCCTGGCATAAGCTATTTGAATTATACAAGTTGCAAGCAGGCACCAAACATGAGCTGCATCCTCAAGGAGGTAAATGCCAACCTAATACTAATATATAACAGTTCAATCCTGTCTGTCCATGGCTCCATTTTGTCATGGTTACATAAAGGCTTGGAGGGAGAGAGGGAGAGAGAGGGCAGGGAGTCTGAAGACGTGTCCTGAAAGGCTCTGGCATAGCAGCAGGAGTTCAGGCTCTAAGTGATGCCAGCTGCTATTCACAGAGACTGGTGAGGAACAGAGAGAGAGACTGGTGAGGAACAGAGAGAGAGACTGGTGAGGAACAGAGAGAGAGAGAGAGAGAGAGAGATTGGTGAGGAACAGAGAAAGAGACTGGTGAGGAACAGAGAGAGAGAGAGAGAGAGAGACTGGTGAGGAACAGAGAGAGAGACTGGTGAGGAACAGAGAGAGAGACTGGTGAGGAACAGAGAGAGAGACTGGTGAGGAACAGAGAGAGACTGGTGAGGAACAGAGAGAGAGACTGGTGAGGAACAGAGAGAGAGACTGGTGAGGAACAGAGAGAGAGACTGGTGAGGAACAGAGAGAGAGACTGGTGAGGAACAGAGAGAGAGAGAGAGAGAGAGAGAGACTGGTGAGGAACAGAGAGAGAGACTGGTGAGGAACAGAGAGAGAGACTGGTGAGGAACAGAGAGAGAGACTGGTGAGGAACAGAGATAGAGACTGGTGAGGAACAGAGAGAGAGACTGGTGAGGAACAGAGAGAGAGAGAGAGAGAGAGAGACTGGTGAGGAACAGAGAGAGAGACTGGTGAGGAACAGAGAGAGAGACTGGTGAGGAACAGAGAGAGAGACTGGTGAGGAACAGAGAGAGAGACTGGTGAGGAACAGAGAGAGAGAGAGAGAGAGACTGGTGAGGAACAGAGAGAGAGAGAGAGAGGACGAGAGAGAGAGAGAGAGAGAGAGAGAGAGACTGGTGAGGAACAGAGAGAGAGAGAGAGACTGGTGAGGAACAGAGAGAGAGAGAGAGAGAGAGAGAGACTGGTGAGGAACAGAGAGAGAGACTGGTGAGGAACAGAGAGAGAGACTGGTGAGGAACAGAGAGAGAGACTGGTGAGGAACAGAGAGAGAGACTGGTGAGGAACAGAGAGAGAGAGAGAGAGAGAGAGAGACTGGTGAGGAACAGAGAGAGAGAGAGAGAGAGACTGGTGAGGAACAGAGAGAGAGACTGGTGAGGAACAGAGAGAGAGACTGGTGAGGAACAGAGAGAGAGACTGGTGAGGAACAGAGAGAGAGACTGGTGAGGAACAGAGAGAGAGAGAGAGACTGGTGAGGAACAGAGAGAGAGAGAGACTGGTGAGGAACAGAGAGAGTAATAACCTCATCTGCAAGCCGAGAAACTGGGATGGACAGTAACCAAAGAACTGAGAGTGATAACGACAGAGGGGGGACTGAAAATCCCCGACCTACTATTCGTGAAAGGTAGACTGGGTGTCGTTGCGGACGTAACAGTGAGATACGAGAGGAACGGGGACACCCTCGAGAAGGGCAGAGCAGAAAAGGTGGAAAAATACCTCCCCATCGCCCCGATCATTGCGAAACAGTTCAGCCTCAGCAGGGTGCTGGTCTACGGCTTCCCGATGGGAGGCCGCGGGAAGTGGCCCACCTCTTAACTTTGAACTGCTGAGAACACTGGGCCTATCAAAGCCGCGAAGTGCGAGGTTCGCGACTCTGATCAGTAGACGAACCCTGCTGTACTCACTGGACATCCTAAAGGCCTTTGGCCTAGAATGCAAGGTCGGGCGTCCGGCCGGGACCGGAAGAGAGGACGAGGAAGACGAAATGGAAACGACAGGGCAGGGCCAACAGTAGAATGGTGACTATAGCGGGCAGGAAATATACAAACAAATGGGCCGGGGAACAGGACCCCAATACCTAATAACGGTGACGAGTCCATATAAGTTTAAGGCCCAAGCAATGGGGCCGTGCCAGCAATAGAACAACGATTATAGCGGGCAAGAAATAATATAAACACTATGGGCGACCTCGAGCGGAAACGAGAGGGAAACAGGTCGCAACGTGAGCCAAGTGACACAGGATGCACTTCCTGAACGCCGAAAAAAGGTGCCGCCGGTGGGTTGGGTACCACCGGTGAAATCTTCTTATCTTGACCCAGTACAGCCTCAGAGGAATGGCAACTCCAAGGAGACTGGTCCTCCCAGGGTTTCTCCATTGGGCCCGACTAATAGGGAGTTTTTATTCCTGGCCGCCGTACACCGTCTCAAACGCGGTTAGCTCCAAGGAGTACAGGCTGGGTCAGGGGATCCATCGAAGTACAATTTTACCCCGCCTTCCATCACTGACTTGTAGTGTTCCGAAGGGCCCGTTAGTAGGGAAGTCTGCTGATTATGCCGAATATCATCCCGTTCAACTAAGGCTGGGTTAAAGCTAGATATGTGAGGAGTGGAAAGGGAATTTTAACCCCACGAGTGTGTTGCATCGTGGAGAGTAAGTAAGGCCTCCGGTCGGTAGGAGGCGGCTGATGCGCAGCCTATAAAACGTAGAAATGTCAATCTCGCCGGGTTTGGAGCAAGCGGGTGTCAAAGTGAAGATATCCGACCGGCGGAACTCCTGTAGTTGCCCGTGCTCCTCACACTCAGTGTGTAAATATCGAGGTCGCGCAGGTTACGGCGAGAGCAACTATGACTCTCTTCAGGTAGCCAAATGCCTCGTCATCTAATTAGTGACGCGCATGAATGGATGAACGAGATTCCCACTGTCCCTACCTACTATCTAGCGAAACCACAGCCAAGGGAACGGGCTTGGCAGAATCAGTGGGGAAAGAAGACCCTGTTGAGCTTGACTCTAGTCTGGCACTGTGAAGAGACATGAGAGGTACAGGGAAGAGACTCAGGGGTTATGCTAATTTGGTATAGAGCAGACCTAACTCACTCCATTAAATTAATCAAAACAGGAACATTTTACATTTGGCTAGAAATTCAAAAGGAAATTATCTTAACAGAGAAAAATGTCCTCCTGTGTGCTACCTATATCCCCCCACTAGAATCCCCATACTTTAATGAAGACAGCTTCTCCATCCTGGAGGGGGAAATCAATCATTTCCAGGCCCAGGGACATGTATTAGTCTGTGGCGACCTAAATGCCAGAACCGGACAAGAACCTGACACCCTCAGCACACAGGGGGACAAACACCTGCCTGCAGGTGACAGCATTCCCTCCCACATATGCCCCCCTAGGCACAACTATGACAACATAACCAACAAAAACGGGTCACAACTCCTGCAGCTCTGTCGCACGCTGGGTATGTACATAGTCAATGGTAGGCTTCGAGGGGACTCTTATGGTAGGTACACCTATAGCTCATCTCTTGGCAGTAGCACTGTAGACTACTTTATCACTGACCTCAACCCAGAGTCTCTCAGAGCGTTCAGTCAGCCCACTGACACCCCTATCAGACCACAGCAAAATGACAGTCTACTTGAACAGAGCAATACTCAATCATGAGGCATCAAAGCCAAAGGAACTGAGTAACATTAAGAAATGCTATAGATGGAAGGAATGCAGTTTGGAAACCTACCAAAAAACAATTAGGCAACAACAAATTCAATCCCTTTTAGACAATTTCCTGGGTAAAACGTTCCACTGCAATAGTGAAGGTGTAAACTTGGCAGTAGAAAATCTTAACAGTATATTTGACCTCAGCTTCCCTATCAAATCTAAAAATCTCAAATAGAAAACTGAAGAAAATGAACAACAATGACAAATGGTTTGATGAAGAATGCAAAAATCTAAGAAAGAAATTGAGAGACCTGTCCAACCAAAAACATAGAGATCCGGAAAACCTGAGTCTACGCCTTCACTATGGTGAATCACTAAAACAATACAGAAATACACTACGGAAAAAGAAGGAACAGCACGTCAGAAATCAGCTCAATGTAATTGAAGAATCCATAGACTCTAACCACTTCTGGGGAAATTGGAAAACACTAAACAAACAACAACACGAAGAATTATCTATCCAAAATGGAGATGTATGGGTAAACCACTTCTCCAATCTTTTTGGCTCTATAACAAAGAATAAAGAGCAAAAACATATACATGATCAAATACAAATCTTAGAATCAACTATTAAAGACTACCAGAACCCACTGGATTCTCCAATTACCTTGAATGAGTCACAGGACAAAATAAAAACCCTCCAACCCAAAAAGGCCTGTGGTGTTGATGGTATCCTTAATGAAATTATCAAATATACAGACAACAAATTCCAATTGGCTATACTAAAACTCTTTAACATCGTCCTTAGCTCTGGCATCTTCCCCAATATTTGGAACCAAGGCTGGTCACCCCAATCCACAAAAGTGGAGACAAATTTGACCCCAATAACTACCGTGGAATATGCGTCAACAGTAACCTTGGGAAAATCCTCTGCATTATCATTAACAGCAGACTCGTACATTTCCTCAATGAAAACAATGTACTGAGCAAATGTCAAATTGGCTTTTTCCCAAAATACCGTACAACAGACCATGTATTCATCCTACACACCCTAATTGACAACCAAACAAACCAAAACAAAGGCAAAGTCTTCTCATGCTTTGTTGATTTCAAAAAAGCCTTCGACTCAATTTGGCATGAGGGTCTGCTATACAAATTGATGGAAAGTGGTGTTGGGGGTAAAACATACGACATTATAAAATCCATGTACACAAACAACAAGTGTGCGATTAAAATTGGCAAAAAACACACAAATTTCTTCACACAGGGTCGTGGGGTGAGACAGGGATGCAGCTTAAGCCCCACCCTCTTCAACATATATATCAACGAATTGGCGCGAGCACTAGAAAAGTCTGCAGCACCCGGCCTCACCCTACTAGAATCCGAAGTTAAATGTCTACTGTTTGCTGATGATCTGGTGCTTCTGTCACCAAACAAGGAGGGCCTACAGCAGCACCTAGATCTTCTGCACAGATTCTGTCAGACCTGGGCCCTAACAGTAAATCTCAGTAAGCCCAAAATAATGGTGTTCCAAAGAAGGTCCAGTCGCCAGGACCACAAATACAAATTCCATCTAGACACTGTTGCCCTAGAGCACACAAAAAACTATACATACCTTGGCCTAAACATCAGCGCCACAGGTAACTTCCACAAAGCTGTGAATGATCTGAGAGACAAGGCAAGGGTATTCTATGCCATCAAAAGGAACATAAATTTCAACATAGCAATTAGGATCTGGCTAAAAATACTTGAATCAGTCATAGAGCCCATTGCCCTTTATGGTTGTGAGGTCTGGGGTCCGCTCACCAACCAAGACTTCACAAAATGGGACAAACACCAAATTGAGACTCTGCATGCAGAATTCTGCAAAAATATCCTCCGTGTACAACGTAGAACACCAAATAATGCATGCAGAGCAGAATTAGGCCGATACCCACTAATTATCAAAATCCAGAAAAGAGCCATTAAATTCTACAACCACCTAAAAGGAAGCGATTCCCAAATCTTCCATAACAAAGCCATCACCTACAGAGAGATGAACCTGGAGAAGAGCCCCCTAAGCAAGCTGGTCCTGGGGCTCTGTTCACAAACACACCCCACAGAGCCCCAGGACAACAGCACAATTAGACCCAACCAAATCATGAGAAAACAAAAAGATAATTACTTGACACATTGGACAGAATTAACAAAAAAACAGAGCAAACTAGAATGCTATTTGGCCCTAAACAGAGAGTACACAGTGGCAGAATACCTGACCACTGTGACTGACCCAAACTTAAGGAAAGCTTTGACTATGTACAGACTCAGTGAGCATAGCCTTGCTATTGAGAAAGGCCGCCGTAGGCAGACATGGCTCTCAAGAGAAGACAGGCTGTGCCCACTGCCCACAAAATTAGGTGGAAACTGAGCTGCACTTCCTAACCTCCTGCCCAATGTATGACCATATTAGAGAGACATATTTCCCTCAGATTACATAGATCCACAAAGAATTCGAAAACAAATCCAATTTTGATAAACTCCCATATCTACTGGGTGAAATTCCACAGTGTGCAATCACAGCAGCAAGATTTGTGACCTGTTGCCACAAGAAAAGGGCAACCAGTGAAGAACAAACACCATTGTAAATACAACCCATATTTATGCTAATTTATTTTCCCTTGTGTACTTTAACCATTTGTACAACACTGTGTATATATATATATATACACAATATATATATATATATATATATATATATTATCTACCTCACTTGCTTTGGCAATGTTAACACATGTTTCCCATGCCAATAAAGCCCCTTGAATTGAATTGAATTGAGAGAGACTGGTGAGGAACAGAGAGAGAGAGAGAGACTGGTGAGGAACAGAGAGAGAGAGAGAGAGACTGGTGAGGAACAGAGAGAGAGAGAGAGAGAGAGAGAGAGAGACTGGTGAGGAACAGAGAGAGAGAGAGAGAGACTGGTGAGGAACAGAGAGAGAGAGAGCGACTGGTGAGGAACAGAGAGAGAGAGAGAGAGAGAGAGAGAGAGAGAGAGAGAGACTGGTGAGGAACAGAGAGAGAGAGAGAGACTGGTGAGGAACAGAGAGAGAGAGAGAGAGAGACTGGTGAGGAACAGAGAGAGAGAGAGAGAGAGACTGGTGAGGAACAGAGAGAGAGAGAGAGAGACTGGTGAGGAACAGAGAGAGAGAGAGAGAGACTGGTGAGGAACAGAGAGAGAGAGAGAGAGAGGTGAGGAACAGAGAGAGAGAGAGAGACTGGTGAGGAACAGAGAGAGAGAGAGAGACTGGTGAGGAACAGAGAGAGAGAGGCTTGCGTTAGGAGAGTAAAGGCGTTAGGAGTCAGTCAGTAGCTCTAGTCTGAGGGAGGGAGAGGGAGAGAGCGAGAGAGAAACTGACAGTCTGAATGTTATTGGGAGAGAGAGAGGAAGAAGGCAGAGGGAGGGGAGAAAGGAAGAAAGTGTGTGCCTGCCCCTGTAACCATGACAACCCCATCCAGATGGGTTGATGTGTGTCCAGTGGGGGTAAGCTATCACTAGGAGGAGCCAGAACCCCGTCTCAGCACTGCAGACACACACACACACACACACACACACACACACACACACACACACACACACACACACACACACACACACACACACACACACACACACACACACACACACACACACACACACACACACACACACACACACACACACACACACACACACACCTCATCATAATCCTCTTAGAAGCCAGGCTGACAGACCTACGGCTGCCAGGAGCCTGTGTTAGCAGTGCTACCTATCTATAATAACATCACTAGGGAGATCAAACAATTATATCAGTTAGGAAAGACCAGGAGCACTTGGTATGACTCAGCTACTTGGAGGCTTAATTGTCCTGTATGACTCAAAATGAACAGCTCTGCTGGTTGTCACTTCAAATCAGAGCGGTATAATACAAAGCAGGTTCAAGGAGTTAGCCAGCTAACTTGCCTGAATATTCTGAGATATCTTTATAGTTTTTTTTATAAAGATAAACTTGAAATGGTCTAATTGAGTCAACAACACATCTCTAAACTTAGCTTTCCTAATGAACCAGAAAATAAACTGTTATTTCTGGTTGTTTATCAAAGTCAGCTGGCTAACTCCTCCTACTTAGTAGTGTAGCCCTAAGACATACTGTGTTACTCTTCGAGGGGAGTACTGATCTGGGATCAGTTTAGATCGTAGTAAATACCATTATATGTACAGCCTTCCTACTTCGAGACACTGTGAATATGGGCCTGGAGCTTTATTTCTCCCTACCCCAAATGTCATTCCCCTCAGTGCACGCCAACTTTGTTTTACTGCCTATACTGCAGTAAGCGATCGTGCTGGTGACAGCCAGACTACAATAAGGATAAAGGCCTAGAGTGGCAGTACTGCCGTGCCATTCCATAAGCACTGACTCAGCCCGATTGGGCTCTGCGTTTTCCGCAACCCACAAATCACTCTCCCTGACAACACAGATCCATCCTGGGGCTTAAAATAAACAGCAGCTGGGGGGTTTTGAATACGCCCCGGGATGGAACCGAGGAAGCGAATATTTAACACAAAGGTAGGTGTGACAAGCAATGCCAAGGCTCGAAAAGGGGACAAGCTGCGCACAGGTGAAAGACATACAGCCATGTAAACTCGGTGTAAAAAGCGAAGGTAGAACATTGACTGGCATTCATGGGAGCGCAAGAAATTGGTTTGTGTTATGCGAATGAGGGAGGGATACAAAAAAGTACACGGTTCTCGCTAGTTTTCGAATCTTTTGAAGGGGCTTAGCAGGTTGACGCTGTCCAAAGTGTTTGCCAGGTCTTTAAGGTACAGTAGAGGCCTCAGGAAGCTAATAAGACGCTGTCACAAAGGCACCATTAACTTGTTCCATTGGCTCGAGAGGCGAGCGTTTTGGTCGGAGGCCCCGCCAACTGTAGGTGGAATTTCAGCACGGTGGACAGGATGTGGGCCGTGCCAGCGTCAACACACTCCTGCCCCACTCTCCGGACTGCAGGCAGGCAGGCAGGCAGGCAGGCAGGCAGGCAGGCAGGCAGGCAGGCAGACAGCCAGCCTAATAAGTTCCATGTGCTAACCAGCTGTTAAACAAACAGGCTCAAAAAACACAATGTGCCTATCAATGGCTCAGTGCTGTAGTGCCTTATGCTAATAACTTGCTAATAGCAAGCACGGCAACCTTAAAACATACTGGGATGCTACGTATGTAAACCATGCCAATGCATTTGGGTTAGCTTGGGACTTTGAAAAAAGGGAGCACTATTCCTTCTCTCCTGCTCTGGCCAGGGACTGGATTCAGGGAACAGTAAAGCAGGTGGCTGATGGCCTAGTTCTGGCCCTGGGCTAGCTAAGCCACGCCAGTACAGCAGCCCTGGGTTAGCTAAGCCACGCCAGTACAGCAGCCCTGGGCTAGCTAAGCCACGCCAGTACAGCAGCCCTGGGGTAGCTAAGCCACGCCAGTACAGCAGCCCTGGGGTAGCTAAGCCACGCCAGTACAGCAGCCCTGGGCTAGCTAAGCCACACCAGTACAGCAGCCCTGGGCTAGCTAATCCACGCCAGTACAGCAGCCCTGGGCTAGCTAATCTACGCCAGTACAGCAGCCCTGGGCTAGCAAACCACGCCAGTACAAGGCTGCATTTGAAATGGTACCGTATTACCTATATAGTGCACTACTTTTGACTAGAGCCCTATGACCCCTGGTCAAAAAAAGTGCACTATATAGGTAATAGGGTGTCGTTGTGGACGCACATGTGAAGAACCAGGACATTGTGGTCTGTTAGAGAGAGCAACTACTCTCTGTTCTGGTGGAGACAGAGAGGACACTGTGGTCTATTTCAGAATACAGTACTCCTCTTATATCCCACCATAGCACAGCTCTGAACATGACAGGTAAGGGGGAGTGTTCTGGTGTGAGTTCCCTGGTTTGTGTTGAGGAAGTACAGGTTAGTTGAAGACGTTCTGTTAGTGCTGGGATGGAACCAAAGCATAGGTGTGTGTGAGAGAGTGTGTTACATGTATATGCATATATTTGTGTGTGTGTTGATGCGCATATGTTTGTTTGTGTGTGTGTTGATGCGCATATGTTTGTTTGTGTGTGTGTGTGTGTGTGTGTGTGTGTGTGTGTGTGTGTGTGTGTGTGTGTGTGTGTGTGTGTGTGTGTGTGTGTGTGTGTGTGTGTGTGTGTGTGTGTTGATGCGCATCCTGACCGGTCTCTTGTTTCAGTCCCTTGGCCTTCAGCTGATGTGGAAAACAGTAAGAGTTTTTAATCTTCAAAAAGTCACAGAAGATGAGGTCTTATCTGCACGATCTGCTATAGATTCTAAGAAATTCTAAGACAATCTGGATCCATATTTACTCAAGTGTGCGACACTTGCTAGTGTAGTGACGCATATCTTTAATCAAACATTTGTCGTAGGAAAGATTCCTAAATCTTGGAAAACAGCTTTTGTTTTACCACTCCTCAAGGGAGGTGATGATAGTGAATTGGATAATTATCGGCCCATCTCTAAGCTCTCCTGTTTGGCTAAAATTCTAGAGTCATTGGTGAATAGGCAACTACAATCTTTTTTAACTGTTAACAATACTCTTTCTAGTAATCAATCTGGCTTCAGACCTAAACACAGTACTTTTACAGCCACTGTACATATTGTAAATTATATTACTAATGCTCTAGATCAGGGGTGTCAAAGTCAAATGGACGGAGGGCCAAATAAAAAATTTAGCTACAAGCCGAGGGCCGGACTGTTCGAATGTTCATTGAAAAAATTTTAAATGACGCATATAGTCTAGTGAACCTAATTGAACCTACTGAAAACCTAACAAATATATTCCAATATGATCAGATAAATAAAGCAATATTTTCTTATGGCTCTGTCAGTAATCTTTAATTTTCAACAGACACAAAAGACAAATTTCCTTTATATAAAAATCCCCATAACATGAACATTAAATGAAAGAAACCGGTATTCAAGGCACCATCAGTAGCCTATATTTTCTATTTTAGCAAAAGTGGGCTAAATTTACTTCAAAGAAAAAAACAATAATAGCAATTTTCTATCATCCACTCAACTGAAATATTTTTAAAATATAATTGGATTGAAATACAATAAAATAAAGTGCAAAAATCTATTAATCAAAAACAACACTTTGTTTAAGGAGAAGTAACATGCAGTGAAAACAAATATTAAACTTTAACTTTTAAACTTGAACTGAGTAAAAACTCTAAATATGTGATTGCACAGTAATGTTCACTTGTTTGAGGTTGAGGGTGATACTTGGTGGTGTCCCATCTTTTCCACAAGTTCATCAATGTTCGGGGTAAGGCTCTGAGCTGAGGAAATCCTCAGAATTGAGTGGAGGTGTTCAGCAGTAAGTCGACTTCTGTGTGATGTTTTGTTCAGGTTCATCAAAGAAAACAGTTGTTCACACAGGTATGTGCTGCCAAACATAGACAACGTTTGAGCAGCCTGGATGCGCAGCTGGGGCATTGTGTCGGGGAGGAAACGGGCGAACTCCGCAGCACCCACTGCCGCATATTTTGCCCTCAGTGCATCATTGCATTGGAGGTCAATCAACTCCATTTGGAGGTTTGGTGGTGAGCTTTCCACGTCAACAGCAAATGGGTTACCGAGCAGTTCCAACCTGCTTTTTTGTGCTTCAAAGTCAGCAAATCGGCGTCGAAAGTCAGCGGCAAGCATACCTATTTTATCAGCCAACTGTGCGCTCGGGAACGCACTGGTAGAGAGCTTCTCTTTCATGGTCTGGCAGCTGGGAAAGTGGCTCAAATTTTCTTTCCGCATCTGCGTCTCCCACAGAGTCAGTTTGGTTTTAAATGACTTCACTGTACTGTACATATCAGAGATGACATGATCCCGACCCTGCAGCTGCAAGTTCATTGCATTCAGATGACTCGTAATGTCACACAGAAAAGCCATTTCACACAGAAACATTTCGTCTCGGAGTTGTGTTGTGTCTTTCCCTTTGCTGTCCAAGAACAGACAAATCTCCTCACGAAGCTCGAAACATCTTTGAAGCACCTTTCCCTGGCTTAGCCATCGCACCTCTGTGTGATAAGGCAAATCACCATGCTCCGTTTCTAACTCCGTCAGAAATGCCTTGAACTGGCGGTGATTCAAACCTTTGGCTCTGATAAAGTTAACTGTGCGCGTGATGATGCTCATTACATGCTCCATTTTCAAGGCTTTACCGCACAACGCTTCCTGGTGTATGATACAATGATAAGCTGTCAGCTCACCTGTCGCGTTTTCCTCTTGCATCTTTTCCCGTATCTTCGCCACCAGTCCGCTCCTGTGTCCACACATCGCAGGTGCTCCGTCGGTTGTCAAACCCACGAGTTTTTCCCAAGGCAGCCCCATCTCATTTACACATCTTGACACCTCTTCATACAAATCATGCCCCGTAGTTGTGCCATGCATAGGACGTAAAGCCAAAAACTCCTCTGTCACGCTTAGGCTGGAGTCCACTCCGCGGATGAAAATTGACAACTGGGCAATGTCAGAAATGTCGGTGCTCTCATCCACAGCCAAGGAATATGCAATGAAATCTTTTCCCTTTTTCACAAGCTGCTCTTTTAGATTGATGGACAACTGGTCTACTCTCTCGGCAATGGTGTTTCTGCTCAGACTCACATTTAAAAAGAGTTGCCTTTTTTCTGGGCAAACTTCGTCACAAACTTTAATCATGCAGTTTTTGATGAAATCCCCCTCCGTATGGCCGGGCTGATTTAGCGATCTCTTCTGCCAAAATAAAACTGGCCTTGACAGCAGCCTGGCCTTGTGATTTGGCTTTTTTGAACAGAGCCTGTCGAGATTTGAGGCCTCGTTTTAATTCCTCTGCCTTTTGTAGCCTTTGTTCCATGTCCATATTCTTGTTTTTGTCCGCGTGTTTCGTTTCATAATGTCGTCTCAGATTATACTCTTTCAGTACCGCCACACTTTCTCCACACAGAAGACACACAGGTTTTCCAGCTACCTCCGTGAACATATACTCCGACTCCCACCTTGTTTGAAACCCCCGGTTCTCAGTGTCCACCTTCCGTTTTGCCATTTTTGATGGGTATCTGAAAGTTAATTTTACTGTGATGCTGACGACTGCTGTGCCAATAAATATTGAAATGAAGCAGCCTACTGCTCGGTGCGTCACCGTTGCATTGTGGGAAATGTAGTATTGGTGCGTGTAAAAGATCTGCGGGCTGCCGGCTTGCTGCGGTCTGCGGGCCGGTTCTAATAATAAATCAAGATCATCCCAGGGGCCGTAAAAAACCTTCTCGCGGGCCGGATGTGGCCCGCGGGCCTTGACTCTGACATATGTGCTCTATAGAAACAGGACATGTTTGTCCTCTACAAATAGAAGACAAATTGTGCAAGATACTTTTATGTCCGTTATAGATTATGGGGATATTATCTACATGCATGCTACGGCATCAACACTTAAATCGCTGGATGCTACTTATCATTGCACACTTAGGTTTATTGCAGGTGCTAGCTACAGAACTCACCACTGTGTTTTATATCAAAATGTGGGTTGGACTTCGCTGTCCATGAGACGAGAACAACATGCTCTCGTGTTTGTCTATAAGCACTTCTGAATAAACTACCTTATTTATCATCACTCATCAATATTAGAGTTATAATTCCTAAAACCAGGTCTCAACATGGATTACACTTGAGGCCCCTGCGATCTCCACAGAGTTGGGTATGGCTGCCTTTTCCTGTTACGCTCCTTGCCTATGGAATAGCCGGCAGACTAAACTTAAACTTGAGACTCTTGTCTCCCTTGCCCATTTGAAATATATATTGGAGGATTTTTATTTTTGTATTGCTTGTAACTGTTTCGGGTAATGCAAGTTCTTGTGCTGTTAGGGGAATAACCTGTGTAAATGTAATAATCTGCTGCTGTATTTTTTTGTGTTATCTGTGATCGTTTTGTTTGTCTTGTGTAGTTTCTTAATCATTGTACCTAAACTGTATGTGTAACATGTATACGCAGGGCCCAGCTGTAAAAGAGACCTTGCTCTCAGTCTGTGTTCCTTGTTGAAATAAAGGTATAATAATGTGTGTGTGTGTGTGTGTGCAGGTGCACAGGTGTGTGTCTATACTCACTGCTGGCGATGTGTCGGCTGTCCCCGGCCTGTGGTAGTGTCTCGTGGGCGTCGTGGTAGACCTGAGGCAGCCCTATCGTCCTGTTCATGTCCATTGTGTCCAGCACCACCGAGCTCTCCTCCCCGTTCACCGTGATGTCACGGACCCCTGTGATGGGGTTGGTGGGCGGGCCTCCCACTGACATCTCATAGTCTGGCGGAATGTCATCCCCACAGTCAAAGTTGGGCTGAAATCAATCAATCAAATATAAACAACAACAACAAAAAACTTTCCAAAAATAAAATCTCTTCAGGATCAGGGTTGGGAATGAAAGAGAGATGGATAGATTTTGAAAGACAGAAACTCCTTACTGGTATTCCCAGCGCTTTGAGGATGTTCATTTTACACATGGGACAGGTCCGGTGGTCCAGAAGCCAGGGGTCCACACAGCTTTTATGGAAGATGTGCCTGAGGACAGAGTCACACACACGAACACGCATAGCATTGATGATGTCATCCATAGTAACAGTCTCCTTGGTAACATAGCATCACTCACCATGCTCTACATATGCTCGCAGGTACAGAACAGAATATTATTGTAGCATATTAATGACTACCAATCATTAGCAATAGACCTACTGCAACACATGATCTATCGGAGACAATGATAGTAATGGGTGTCAATGTGTCTGCTCTCTCTAGTTACACTGAAAAATGGGAGAGGCTGTCGTACCTGCACGGCAATATCCTAACAACATCATTCGCTTTATAGACCTCGATGCACACAGCACAGTTGTCAAAGTCAGACTCCGTTTCCTAGAACACCAAACACACAGGAGACATTTGGTTGGTTGTCTAGTCTCGTTTTAATTTCCTGGAAGGTGAATAAAGCGGAGCGGATCAAAAGCCATGCAGCGTGTATAATTAATTAAAATTATAACACACACACACACACACAGAAAATAAAAATGAGTCAGTCATTATCATTGGGCTGATGGAAGTTCATTATCAAATGCTGCGCTTAGCAGGAGCGTGGGGAAACGGTTCGCTTCGGTTTAAAACCCTACAATCAAGGTCATATCCCTGCTACTTAAATAGGTGGTTTTGGAAACACTTTACTTGAAGAGGGTCTATACATAAGGCATTCATAACACCTTCATGAAACCAGTCATGAAACCTTTACGAGTGTGGCAGTATCATTCATAACAACCTTCGTAACACATTTATCCAACATCATAGAAGAGGTTAGTAAAGCATGCAGCCAGGTCTACCTTGTCTCCTTTCCTGATGGTTCGTACTTGGAGCTTACTGATGGCCTTCTTGGCTGCGTCTCCGAGACGTCTCTGCTCATAGAAGATCAAAGAACAACAAAGAAGGTGGGGGAAAGATAAGCAACCCAACCTGGCAACCCAAAAGAGAGAAAAGAATGTCTGGAATTTCCTATATATCCAATAACCACTGACAAGACAAGGAATGGACACGTTTCAAGGTTAGAGAAAGGGCGTGAGATCCACTGTCCCCATCTGAACCAAGGTGGACCATATTACTGGTTAATAGATCTGAAGGAGCCGTTCTGAGAGGCTGTGTAATGTTTTAACACGGCAGGATGAACAGTCGCTTAGTGATGTTGACATAGCAGCGTCTCTGAGCTGACAGTTAACCACTTGTTGCAGACCAGAGGAGAAAACACAGGCCGAGTCAGGTCATTGAGTTGTGCAAGGTATAAAAAAGGGAAAGAGAGAGAAAAAGAGAGGGAGGGAGAGATAGAGAGCTAAATGCATGAGGGAGGGAGGGAGAGATTGAGTGGATAATAGATAAATACTAAGAGACATTGAGAGAAAGGTAGGCTGCTAACCCTCGCTATCTAGGTCTAGTCTCACTGTGGAAAAGAACTGCATCAGACCAGGCCACTGCCCACAGCTGCTCTCAATCAATCATCAAGGAAAGTCATTGTGACATCAACAGAGAACAGATTTGTGGTTTCAGGCCTGGCAAGTTCTTGTCACCATGGTGCCCATTCCCCTTGACAACCCATGTGGTTGTCTGTAACATTTGTGTCAACATTGGACAATCTTAGAAAAAAGATTTCCAAAAAGTTTATTCAGCTGTCCCCATAGGAAAACCCTTTGAAGAACCCTTTTTGGTTCTATGTAGAACCCTCTGTAGAAAGGGTTCCACATGCAACCCAAAAGGATTTTACCTGGAACCAAAATAATTCTCCCTGCAACCAAAAAGGGTTCTTCAAAGGGTTCTCATATGGGGACAGCCGAAGAACCCTTTAAGGTTCTAGATAGCACCTTTTTTTCTAAGAGTGTGGGCCACGGTGTGTGCATTGACTACACGGTCCAACAGGACTACACGGTTGACGGTCCAACAGGTTTCCGCTAGCAAACCCAGCTGTCGCGCAATTTTTAATTTTGGCCTTCATTTCTGGAAGGAAAAGGCAGGGAAATGTTTGGAGAAGACGAATCACCTCAGAGAAAAGCAACTGCTCTACATATAGATATAGAAAAAGTATGTTCATACTGTGGTAAAACTGCTAGTTTCCGCTGTCATTACGGTCATACCGTACCTGGTTGCGGTCACGAGCGTTGGCATATCTGAACCGCTGTATATAGTAGAAGACAACCTGTGTGTGATCAGAGACAACACACTGAAATACAGTAGGATGACTTTACCAACCATGTCTTTGGTTGTCTTACCAACCATGTCTTATAATCCCTTCAGATGGTTAGTTAAAACGCTACACTCACTACGTGCCTCACATTGATCCGGTACCCGCTGTATATAGCCTCGTTATTGTTATTTGGGGTGTTATTTGGGGGGGGAGTACTGTGTCTGTACAGTGAACCGTACCTGATTGCGGTCGCGAGCGTTGGCGTATCTGAACCGCTGTATGTAGTAGAAGATGAGCCATGCCAGGGAGATGATCATCAGGACGATGAAGGAGATGGAGACGAACACCACCGACGTTCTGCTCACATACTTCTGAAGGTTCCTCGTTCCTATGGTGATGTGCACGGTCACCGTGACGTTGCGTTCTAGTAGAGCGGCGATCTCCCGACCCTTGGGTTCCGGAATCATGATCGCCACGATATCCCCCGTACCTGTTGGAAGAGGAATTTCCAGGTGAACAAAAAGAAGAGCAGTCGTTGGTAAAGTCAATCAAATATCGATTCGGTTTATTAAAAGTTGCAAAAGGGAGACATTTCTAGAACAGAGCAGAGAAAATGTCTAAACGGGCCTCTTGGAGACGGGCACTGTATATTCTAAATCACACAGCACCAGGCTGGTAGGAAGTCAAGACAAACAGGCTGGGACTTTGTCAGCTGCTACAAAATATATCCAACCAACTATTGTAAATATGTTGTAGTTCATTGGAAATAAACTTAATAAAGGATCTGTTGAGACAACCTAAACATCCATATGGGACAATATATTATTTTTGTATGGGACAGAGATCTGCAACATCTGGCTCTGGGACTGCATGTGGCTCTTTGATTGCTCCTTTGTGGCTTCATTTGATCCCATTCATTTGTATGGGATTTGAAACCTCTCTGTGGAGGTATCAGACCCCTATTGTGTATCAGGGTTGAGCTAAACTATAAATAACCTGTACTCACAGAACACTGTCTGTAGAACACAGTGAGTAATTAGCATTAGGCTAGCCTACTGGGAGTTCATTCAGGCAGAGACAGGACGCAGAGCCAACAAAACAAACCCCTGACTCTCCATGTCTGGGTCAGAGCCCTGTGGTCCTGTTAAGAAGGGAGAAAACGTTACAGATTTAGAACAAATCTGTCGAACAGAAATGATTTGTCAGTCACAGAGTAAGGAATCATATTAGCTCTATTCATTAGCTGACATTTCTATCAGCAACGTTTTGAACATTTCATGTCACTGGTGTCACAATACCAGACCGCTTTGATAACACAGTCCAATTGACAATTAGGTCAGGCCCAGCTGCCACTAAAAAGGTTGGATCGGTAACTCATTTAGGGGTCAAACAAAGTACCACACCCCCCCCAGACACTCTACAAGGGAACATAATTTCATAGCAAAGCCATTAGTTCACACCACCAGATAGTCAACAGAGTGGAAAATTGTAACCACCAAGGATATTTTAACACTTTCACAACTGAGTCGAAGGTTGTTGAGTTGGATGTTATCAAGGTCATGGACAACAGAAGTGCCACTTTAACACGTTGTGTTTTAACACTTCAGTTAACTCCTTTCAGAGTTGAAACCAGCAAGTTCTGACAGGGCCTCCCACCAGACATTATTCTCATCCTCACCTCTCATCTAGCCCCTCTCCCTATGGCCTGTGACCTGACACTTCACACAATCCTCAACCGTCACACCAAAAGATACTATAGCTTCGATATCCCCTTTCTTCACACAGAAAATTATAATTACAGTGATAAAATATCCTTCAAGTAGGCTAAGTCCTAAGCTAACCCACTAAATAACACAATCGATTCCCCTCAAGATTTCAAAATGGCCACCATTCACGTTCATAAGAAGCAGGCCAAAAAGCTTCAGCGAGGCAAGACTCCGAGTGCCTTAACTTGCAGCTACAGTATGTACTGCCTACCTGTCTATCGGACATGGACACACTTTAACCACTGACTGAAGCATTGGGAGGTGAGGTGAGAGTGATAGATAGGAAGTATAGCCTATCAGAGGTGTCTGAGTGGTTTAAAATCCCAGACAAGAGATTACATTCCATGGACACTCCATCTGCAGCCACACATTGAGGTGGGATGATGTCTGTGTCGTCAAGGGCCTAAGTGACTCATTAGCCTTTGGAACTCGGTGACATCATTTCCTCTAGGACTCTGCGGCCTTGTTACCGTGGCGTCTGTGCGGAGCCACAGGAACACAGAAGCCCCAGGGTGCTTCACTCCATCTATCAGTAATTTCTAAAGGAGAGGCTCGTTCACTCTGCCACCACCGCCGCCCGGGCAGCCCGCCAGCCACAGGGCATTGTGGGATACCCTCGGCACCCGGCGGAGGTCTGAGAGTGGCCAAGGCCATTATATCACCATACCCTGGGGATGGATAGAGAGAAAGAAAAAAAGAGAGAGGAAAGTTGGCACCTAGCAACACCATATTATCACTGCAGAAGAGACAAAAACAGGTTGGAAAAAGCTGTGACTGAAGAAATAAAAGTAGCTGAAAAACTTTTTGCCCAAGACAGACACAAAGCAAGCAGCAAGGCATTCAAAAATGGATGACTCAGTCAACCCACTCACTAATGAATTCCGGATTAGAAAAGGAACATTGGACTTTACTCCAGAGACTGAAATATATTCACTAACAAATGCAGATTTAAAACCGCCAAAAGATTAGCATACGACACAGTGGGCGCGTCCATAAGGCTAGGAGCTAAGCTTCCCCTAAAGTAAATTGGCAAAATTATATAGCCTAATTATCTTACTCCTGTCGATACAGAAATTCATAAAATAATTCAAAATAAGCTACTACACCAGAAAGCATGATTTGGCCACAGAGGATCATTAGCTTCTTTAAAAACATATAAGCTGTGGATCCTCGTAAAACTGACTATCCTACCGATCCTTGACTTCGGCGATGTAATTTACAAAATAGACTCCAACACTCTACTCAGCAAATTGTATGCAGTCTATCACAGTGCCATCCGTTTTGCCACCAAAGCCCCATATACTACCCACCACTGCGACTTGTATGCTCTCGTTGGCTGGCCCTCGCTTCATATTCGTCGCCAGACCCACTGGCTCCAGGTCATCTATAAGTCTTTGCTAGGTAAAGCTCCGCCTTATCTCAGCTCACTGGTCACCATAGCAGCAGCAACCCAAAGCACGCACTCCTTATCTCAGCTCACTGGTCACCATAGCAGCACCAACCCATAGCACGCGCTCCAGCTGGTATATTTCACCCCCAAAGCCAATTCCTCCTTTGGCCACCTTTCCTTCCAGTTCTCTGCTGCCAATGACTGGAATGAATTTCAAAAATCACTGAAGCTGGAGACTCATATCTCCCTCTCTAACTTTAGGCACCAGCTGTCAGAGCAGCTCACCGATCACTGCACCTGAACATAGCCCATCTGTAAATAGCCCATCCAACTACCCCATCCTCAAACTGTTATTCTTTTTATTTTAATTGCTCCTTTGCACCCCAGTATCTCTACTTGCACATTCATCTTCTGCACATCTATCACTCCAGTGTTTAATTGCTAAATTGTAATTATTGCGCCACTATGGCCTATTTATTGCCTTACCTCACCTCATTTGCACACACTGTATATAGACTTTTCTATTGTGTTATTGACTGTAATGTTTGTTTATTCCATGTGTAACTCTGTGTTGTTGTTTGTGTCGCACTGCTTTGCTTTATCTTGGCCAGGTCGCAGTTGCAAATGAGAACTTGTTCTCAACTGGCCTACCTGGTTAAATAAAGGTGAAATAAATAAAAAAAATGTCATTGCCTACAGTCAGAAGGCACCACAATTTAGGCAGCGCGCCTGGCAAATAGCCACATAGATGATTGTTGAGTTGCGAATGTCAGTGAAAAGTAGAAGCCCAGCCAGGTATATCGCAATATTTCAAAATACAATTGAAGGAAAACATCATTTGGAAAGCAAATGTCTATTGCTGTAAAGAAAAGACAATGAAAATAATAATCTGTCTTTTGGTTATCAAAATTCTCAATTAATTGAGTGAACAGTAAAGCCTATCTTATTAGCACCAGCTAATATATGCGCACTCACATTCCTGGTGAGTGCGCATATTCACTCTTTCATGGTTGGATTAGTGCTACTTGAAAGTCAGTTTTTGGACAATAATTTCCTCCTCCAGGTTAGATGAACGTCATAATTGTGTGTGTCTACCCTTCTCATAGGACGATTAGATGGATCAGACAACATGGTTTTAATTGATCTGTTTGTCAGTGTCAGCAGAGTAGGCTACTCTGTAATTTTTGACGTATTAAAAAAAGATTCTGCTAATGTCTCCAGTCATATAAAGTGTAGTAGAATTGCATGAAATGTGTTCATATAAGGCCATCTGTCTCAGCCTCCAGTAGCTTGTGTCGGGGGGCTAGGGCCAGTCTGTTATCTGTGTTGTGTTATATATATATATATATATCTCTCTCTGCATTTTTCTGGTGAAAATCACGTCAGGTGAACAGGTCAGGGTTCCATAGCTGCAGGCAGAACAGTTGAAACTGGAGTAGCAGAGAGAGAGAGAGAGAGAGAGAGAGAGAGAGTGTTTCCTCCAATGTGGAGGAGGAAACCCCGTGCACCTGGCTCCCTTGGTTAGCGCGCACTGCGCCCGGCCCGCCACAGGAGTCGCTGGTGCGCGATGAGACAAGGATATCCCTACCGGCCAAACCGGTAGCCCGGACTACGCTAGGCCAATTGTGCGTCCTCCCGGTCGACCTCCCGGTCGCGAACCCAGAGTCTCTGGTGGCGCAGCTAGCGCTGCGATGCAGTGCCCTAGACCACTGCGCCACCCGGGAGGCCCCAGGTTCTGGCCTTTCTAGGGAGTTTTTCCTAGCCACCGTGCTTCTACACCTGCATTGCTTGCTGTTTGGGGTTTTAGGCTGAGTTTCTGTACAGCACTTTGAGATATCAGCTGATGTAAGAAGGGCTTTACAAATAAATTTGATTTGATATAGCCTACAGCCATGCATTCAATGATTATGTTATATTATTAGCCTAAATTAAGACTATCCAATCTACTCATCACATTAGGAATAGTAGGCTATTTTACATAAGTCTGCAAATATGATGATGCATGGAATGCTTTATTATAAAGGTGCATTTTTCTGGTGAAAATTTGCTTCCCCAAACTTGAATCTCACACGCCTATGGGATACGGCATGCACGGTATGCTAATTTCCCTTGGCAGAGTTGCATGACTCACATCTGTACAGGTCTAGCTAACAGTGAGAATAGGTAAAAATACAGTGGGTGAAAGAGGGTGGTCAAAGAACAGAGGGAAGAGATGGAGGAGACAGAATACAACTCTTGTTTCTCTGTTCTCTCGGTCGGTCGCCATGGCGCCCAGTTTCATGACGTGGTCCTGGAAATAAACCTCAAGGTGTGTGTGTGTGACGCAGGGACTGATCCCCCATGGATCCCCCAAAGGCGCAATGCATTATTATGCTCATAAATCTCCATATGTAACTAGTTCGTCGTAAGAGACATACAGCCACAGGTTTATGGAGAGAAAGGAGAGCAGATCAATAGATCTACATAATAATAATCTTTACTAGCCCAACTCTTCGTATGGGTCCAAAAGCTGCACTCTTGAAGCTTTTTCTCATAGGCGTATTGTCTTGAAACGGAAGTTAAAGGGCTACTGGCAAAGTGTGCTTTTTTTCGGCTTCAGATTGCCTAATTGTTTCCAAAAAACTAAAACGACTAGACTAAATCTAATAATACACAGCATTCTAATGAAATAAGAGCATCAGGAATGAAGAGCTCTGGAGCCAATGTCCTGGCATAGACGGGGCCTAAATCACATTGTGATGCAACAGTGCACAATGGATAGTAGGCCGGAGGCTACTGTGTTATCCTGCATATAGGGTTTACACACAGCAAAGCACAATGCATTAGGTCCAAGGACGCCACATATAGGCCTATATGCAAACAAGCGCACACACACACACACACAGTTGGCTGAATTAGCAACGAGTGTTGCAGCAGCACCATGGTTTGTTCATACATAACTGTTAAGGGTAGCCACTCCTAATGCAATCAGCGGCACAATCACCGGCAGAAAAACAAGGCTGTGTGTGCACGGTAAACAGATCTCACGGCTGCTAATACTATTACGTTAACACTGAGCCCTACACCCTGACAAACGCTACACAGCTTAAAAAAAAACATCATAGGCTTGCTAACCTAACCAGATACCCCTCAACCGATGTGCATAAATAAACTGCCTGGACATGAGGGCACAATCCAACATGGATGCCAAAAGTTTAGTAGCAACACATGGCCTCAAGGAGTGGATTAACTTCTTCACCTCTATGAGCCTTGATAACAATATGACCATGGTAAAGGAACACACTGACAAAGTTGTACGGTCTGCAGAGCTGCTTTTGCACACTGGCCATGCTTCAGCTGTTAAGTATGAGATCTTAAGTAGGTAGTGCAGAGTAGACTCAAGGTTTTAGCCATCTTTACCATCTGGGTGGGATTTTGGATTACATAGACTGGTCCCTGATCTGTTTGTGCTGTCTTGCCAACTCCTATGGTCATAGTCACGTCAATAACCATAGGAGTTGGCAAGACACTACAAACAGATCTGGGACCAGGCTAGAAATTACAACCCAGATGAAGGAGACAAGAATACTGACACAAAGATATTCCACAAAGGGGCAACACATTTTATCACCACTGTCTGCAAGTAGTTGGCGAATCCATTTCATTTAGAGAGAGAGAAAGAACAAGAAAAACAAAATAGCTGCTTCTAAAAATCAAAGCAGTGTGTAATATCAACCGATGGCCCGACAGAGGCTGAACTGGACCAAAATCTCTCCTCTTTGAGGACACCCATTAGCAAGAATGGTGCATAATAAGCCAAGATGGTGCATAATAAGCCACAATGGTGCATAATAAGGAAAGCCAGGTGGAATAGAGAGCGAGTGAGCAGTTGATTTTTAGAGGAAGGGCGCTAACCTGTTTAGTGCTGCTGAGGATTAGCTTTTGCTAGCAGCCTTGAGGGCAGCATAACCTGCTGTGTAGTGGATAATAGTATTTGGTTAGCTGTAATTAAACAGCACAAATCCTTATTCAATATCAACAGTGTTAGTCTGTCCAGCGAAAATGTGCATAAAAATATAAAATAATTAATACATGTAGCCACCGAAATTTGCATAGCCAAGATGGCCGACAAAACAACTGCCTAAAAAACCATGGTCAGGAAAGAAAAACTGAAAGGATCTGGCAGAGGGAGGGAGCCACGTCATACAGTAATCTAGTGATTAATTCCAGCTCTCAGAAAATGTCCTCCACATGCTCATTGCTTTCCCTCCATATAAAAGCCAGACTGCAAATGGCAAGTCTTTCATAAAGATCAGCCCTGATAGGATTCATACGTGTCCTGTCCACACAGAGGTCTGAGTGTTCTCATACAAAAAGGCCTTGTATGCATTCTTTGTCACAGGTGGGGCCAACCTAATTAAGATGAGAGAGAGAGGGAGAGAGAATGAGATTCTTGGCTCTCGGTTACCCTGGCCGATACAGTCCACTTCTGTTGGCCCACCGAGGACTGTTCTTTCTCTCGCTTTCTTTTAGTCCCCCTTTCCCTCATCATTACTCTCTCTCTCTCTCTCTCCTCCATCTCTGTCTGTTCGTCTCAGGGCTGGGAGTATGAGTCTTAGCAGCCCCAGAAATAGCACAGTCTCCTCTTTTCCGTAGGTACCCAGGGACTGCCGTCCCGCTGTACCCTCTCAGCAGGAAGGGTGTGTGTGTGTGTGTGTGTGTGTGTGTGGTGTGGCTAGTATCCACATGCTTCCCAGACAAAATAGTTTGGAAGAGTTAGTGCATATATAATGCAGACTTTTTGTGACGTTTTTGTTCACTTCAGTTGTTCAGGCATACAACAATTGTTTTTGAGGCAGGCGGAAGTCAGTAGCCGAAGTCTACGCCCCTTCGTCGGTGATTGGTCAATAATAGGGAATCTTCACTAAAGTCTTTGTTGTCATTCAACGAGAGATGACTCATTTTCATGTAAAAAATAAAATAAGAGATAAATACTGCAAACATCTTAGTTAGATGTAAAATTGCGAGACTAAGATCTCCTCAGCAAAAACTTCAAAATGAATAACAGATTTCTTGAGTTATCTTAGATTAATTTGGACTATTTTGAAGAAGTGTATACTGGCTACGGCGTCTCAAAATGGACAAACTGGACAAAATGGACAAACAATACTATCGCCACTTTTTAACGGAGTATACAAGCACACTTGTTCGGTTCGCCTAGCCGAGCTCGGCGCCAGCTGAACTGAAGAATGCTGACGCCTTAACAGACACATCTCCTGGGCCTGTGCCAGCCAAGCAGGGAGGGACCCAATGGAGGTCTCAGAGAGCTCACCAGGGGTGGCCACCCACCCCCCAAACACCTCTCCTCGGCTGGCCCCATGTGTCTGAAGCATCTGGTAGGGCCTTCCACCATCTCTCCTCACTTCCCCATTAGGAGCCAGCATGCTGGCACACCACTGTCCAGTCCAGGTGATGATGCAGATGGGGCTTGGAATCTGTCAGAGACTGCCAGTGAATGTGAACAAAGGGGTTTATATGAATGTAATTACCTGTTGTGATCCACATGGCGTAATCCTCAGTTAAAAGAAGCCAAAACGTCAGCAATGGTAACCATTCCATTGACGCCAACGATCATGGCAACCCGATCACCTGCACAGCTTGGATGCCCATACAGACAGACACCACTCTGTACTGGTTGGAGGAGGTGTGTCAGTGCTTTTGCAGCAGGCTAATGCAGTTTGGCAGCGTGCTAACAGGGTGATGGGCTGACCGGCAGTGCATAACCTATTGTGAAGGAGGGTGCTACATTTTACAGCACGTCGTCAAACCAGTCGCACAGTCAGGTTGTGTTAAGACACAGACATGGTTCGTTTAGTTTCAATCCATTAACATGATCTGTCTCAGTAAACAGAGCTACAGTAAAGACAAACGAGCATAGCCGAGCTCAAAACGTATGTGGGCAACCACACACACACGTCAGAGTCATAGAGTGCATTCGGAAAGTATTCAGACCCCTTGACTTTTTCAAAATGTAGTTACATTACAGCCTTATTCTAAAATGTATTAAATCGTTTTATCCCCCTCATCAATCTAAACACAATACACCATAACAACAAAGCAAAAACAGGTTTTTAGAATTTTTGCAAGTGTATATATATATATAAAAAACTGAAATTTCACATTTACATAAGTCTTCAGACCCTTTACTCAGTACTTTGTTGAAGCACCTTTGGCAGCGATTACAGCCTCAAGTCTTCTTGGGTATGACACTACAAGCTTGGCACACCTGTATTTGGGGAGTTTTTCCCCCAATCTTCTCTGCAGATCCTCTCAAGCTCTGTCAGGTTGGATGGGGAGCGTCGCTGCACAGCTATTTTCAGGTCTCTCCAGGGATGTTCGATCAGGATAAAGTCCGGGCCCTCCTGGCTGGGCCACTCAAGGACATTCAGAGACTTTTCCCGAAGTCACTCCTGCATTGTCTTGACTGTGTGCTTAGGGTCATTGTCCTGATGGAAGGTGAACCTTCACCCCAGGCTGAGGTCCTGAGCACTCTGGAGCAGGTTTTCATCAAGGATCTCTGTACTTTACCCTGTTCGTCTTTGCCTCAAACCTGACGAGTCTCCCAGTCCCTGCCGTTGAAAGACATCCCCACAGCATGATGCTGCCACCACCATGATGCTGCCACCACCATGCTTCATCGTAGGGATGGTGCCACGTTTCTTCCAGACGTGACGCTTGGCATTCAGGCCAAATAGTTCAATCTTCGTTTCATCAGACTAGAGAACCTTGTCATTTTCCTTTTATTGAGGAGGGGCTTCCGTCTGGCCACTCTACCATAAAGGCTTGATTGGTGGAGTGCTGCAGAGATGGTTGTCCTTCTGGAAGGTTCTCCATCTCCACAGAGGAACTCTAGAGCTCTGTCAAGGCCCTTCTCCCCCGATTGCTCAGTTTGGCTGGGCGGCCAGCTCTAGGAAGAGTCTTGGTGGTTCCAAACTTCTTCCATTTAAAGATTATGGAGGCCACTGTGTTCTTGTGGACCTTCAATGCTGCAGACATTTTTTGGTACCCTTCCCCAGATCTGTGCCTCAACACAATCCTGTCTTGGAGCTCTACGGAAAATTCCTTGGACCTCGTGGCTTGGTTTCTGCTCTGACATACACTGTCAACTGTGGGACATCATATGTCACAGGTGTGTGCCTTTCCAAATCATGTCCAATCAATTGAATTTACAACAGGTGGACTCCAATGAAGTTGTAGAAACAACTCAAGGATGATCAATGGAAACAGGATGCACCTGAGCTCAATTGAGTCTCATAGCAAAGGGCCTGAATACTTATCTTAAGGTGTTTTTTTACTTGTAATAAATTGGCAAAAAAAAATCTAAAAACCCATTTTCGCTTTGTCATTATGGGGCATTGTGTGTAGATTGCTCAGGAAAACAAAATATTTTATACATTTTAGAATAAGGCTGTAACGTAATAAAATGTGGAAATAGACAAGGGGTCTGAATACTTTTCAAGGTACTGTATATGAAGACTAGACTGTATGTGAAAAGATAAGGAATGTGGAGAGATGGTATGGATCGTGGATGATCAGGGATAGAGAGGAGAGGAGGAGGGTGTTTTGTGTAGGACTCATAAGATGCCTGAACCCTATGTTTCTCCTAAGACCTTTTTCTTTGCACCGATGGTGCAAGTGTACAGAGTGGCCAGAGCCCACCACCACCAAACTGTCACTTGCAGAGCTAGGGGGGCCTACCCAGCCTAGATATTGAAAGAGAGCGGTCTACAGTGGAAACTTGGCAGCCAGTTAACACCAGTTTTGTCTATTAAAGCCTTCTCTGCTAGCTCCAGTATTGGACCCGGACCAGACGGAAACACCTTCGACTGAGGGATAACATACCCAACTGATTAAAATGTCCATTGGATGTGCTTGGGGGGGACTCAGATATTCCCAAGGACAGACTCTCCAAGCTGGCTCATCTTAAACATGTCCACCCACCACTACGCTGTGATAGTTAAATTAAAAGCACGCCACGAAATCAGATGTCTAAGAAAAGTTGTCATAGTAACTGCCGCTTTCTGTAGATGTTCAAGCCAAGGCTAAACAGAGATAACTCAATTAGTACATTTGAATTAGCCTGTCGACCCCATTACTACACTAAGTGTATTTATGGTATTTCAGTGTCACCGTTGAATTGGATAGGTTTTATGAGAGCAAACAAACGCTCTTCTACGTGCACACACACACACTAAGTTGACAGAAGCTGTACCAATATGGATTGCCATTTGGATCTCTTGCAAAGCAGGAATCAGTTTTACAACCCAAAAATTGAAATAATTTTGGGATGAAATCGTAACTGTGCTAAATCCTTCTTCCATTAATATTTATGTCCACCTAAAACTAAAATCCTCCTACTTCCTGCCCCCTCTGCTCCTCTTTGTCCTTGATTCTTTCCTACATGGCTCAGGGTGAGAGCAGGAGAAACCAGCTCTAAATTTATTTTTATTTTTTATTCTGTCTCTTCATCTGCACTGATTGGAACATACTTGACAAGTGAAAACAATAATGGTGGAAGCTCATCATGAGGCTGGCTTTCACCTGGCAAGTTGTCAGTGCTGAAGAAGAACAGGGAGCGAGGTGAGGTCAGATTTTGATGCGGTAAAGAATGAGCCGGAGAGAGAAATTACAGGAGAACTCTTTAGCTTACACAACAGCCTCAGCCTGGTCTGAGCCAGTACCATGCCAACCCCTGACTCAACATTTGGCCCAGTTCAGAATCAGAATCAGCAAGAATCAGATATGCATTACAATTAGATATAGGCTAAACTGTATAGGGAATGTGTAGGATATCAGAGCCTGACTGATGATCTATCCCAATGCAGTCAGGGAAACATGCATCAATAGTCTATACGAGCTGGGTGGATACAACTCCCAGTGTCATGGTGAGTTCATGCATGAGCTATGCAGCATAATATCAACATATATATTTTACACAAGGGGCCCATTTCCTTAAAAAGAAGGCCTGCAATCCTTAATCTAGTTTTGTGGAGAAAAGTTGTTCATTGATAATCCTCACACAGCTAGGAGGAATGAGGAGTGATGCCGGTTCACTGTTGAATTATAAACTAATTCATTATCAGTTCACCAAACAGTTGTCTCGACAGACAATGATACATCAAAATGGTTTAGGGTTTGAGGACTGCATTGAGCTTACATACTGTTATGATTTGCACTTGTAGGCACAACTGGCAGCAAATGGACAATGTGCTTCTTTGTTGATTAGTTCAATATATAATAGTGAGTTTGACAGTTTTGAGCTTGTAGCTTACTGACATGAATGCCTTGCCAGTCTTCAACAGCCTAAAACAATGTGTGCCATTGCCATAACGACATGATAAGAGGGCAGAGCACTTGTAAACTGTCACCACGTCACAACAGTGACAAGTACAGTGTATCTCATACAAGTGATGCAGTGCATCGCATACAGTCATGTAAGCTTGATGAGTATGATGCATTGCTCCCCCGAAAGTGTAGTTTACCTTGATGAGGCATTGTTATGGTATCGTTGACATTAGTGGAGCCCACGTTATAAATTATGACTGCAGAAGCGTTGTGGAGTGCAGCGACGTTGCGAATTTTATCTCTGAATGTACAATTCCCTGCAGCTATCAACGCCATCCAAGCATTGTTTTGATAAGGCAGGGGATACTTAGCGTTCGGGTCGCAAGCTTGTCTCTCTTGCAAAAGCAAAGGCATCAACACTTGCCCTCTTGCTTCTTTCTTGGGGGAGTGCTCGCCATATCTTCCACACTCAGTCTTCTCTGTTTTGATTTCTGAAGTCACGGGATCCACATAAGTAATGTTGACAAACGCGGTGTACCATTCTTCTTTCTCCGCCACCGTAAAGTCCAGACACAGAAAATGCACGAAGCAAAAGGATAACAGCCATGTTGAGAGAGCTAGACTGCGGCAGGCTTGGATGAGGGACGTTGCCATGTTCAGTCCGAGGATATAGCGAGCGTTTCCCTCTCCACCAAGCCTAAAAGCTGCCTCTCGCTGGTAGCCTCCCCACCTTTCCAAGCTCGACGACTACGATTTCGGACTACCCTGAAGATGAAATACTTGAAAAGTGATGCAGCAAAACAACTGATTAAAGGTAGTTTCTGGTTGTTGACAGAAATGTTTTTAAACAGTTGGTTGTAGTCGTGCTTCTCCACCCTGCCTACTGCTACCTAAGCGACTGGCCTGTAATGTTGTTGTCAGTCAGCTGTGCGCGCTGGACAAGCTTTCTTAACATGTGACCTGGGCGGGGATCACGAAGATAGTCGAACCTGTCCCCCATAATACAGGCTAGTGTTCACCTATACAGGGATCGGCAATAGGCGTCCGCGAATTATTGATTTTCGCCCACCAAAGTTGTTAGTAAAAAAAAGCAAATATATATTTACACTACAGGTCAAACGTTTTAGAATACCTACTCATTCAAGGGTTTTTCTTTATTTTGACTATTTTCTACATTGTAGAATAATAGGGAAGACATCAAAATGAAATACACATATGGAATCATGTAGTAACCAAAAAAGTGTTAAACAAATCAAAATATATTTTATATTTGAGATTCTTTAAATAGCCACCCTTTGCCTTGATGACAGCTTTGCACACTCTTTTGACCGGTATGTGTATATATATATACTTTATTATGGGAGATTTTAGCAGTGGTAAAATAATGTAAAATCATCAGGAATTCAGCCAAAATGTAATTTAATGTAGAACATATCTTCCCAAGTATTCCAACAAATAAAAAAAGTGTTGCTTGCAATGTGTAATCACAATATTTATCCAGCAGAGGGCAATATTGTTTACAGGTCACAGACCCCCCCCCCCCCCCCCTCCCCTCCCCTCCCCCCCACACACACACACAATTTACATTGGGGGTTTCGAATTACAGGTTAATACTGTTAAGACACGTTGCAGAAAAATAACATGACCATAGCCGTGGGTCTGTGACCTGTAATCAAGTAAACATTGCCCTCTGCTGGGTAAATATTGTGATTACATATTGCAAGCAGTTCTTCAAGTTGACCTCAAGAGAGCACTGTATCCTACTACATGTCCATCATCATGCCAGCCTTTGGAAGAGAGAAAACAGGTGAGTGCGTCATAAGCCCTATATACGTCCCAATTAATCACATTCTTTCCAATGAAAGGAAGTCTAGATAAATGCAGTCTAATAATAGTTTTACATGAACTCAAATCAAATGATATTTGTCACACGCTTTGTAAACAACAGGTGTAGACTAACAGTGAAACGCTTACTTACGGACCCATCACTTAGCAACAATGCAGAAAGAAAGAAAATAGAGCAATAATAGAAAGCAAAACACGTAATAATAAAACAAATAATAAATACACAATGAGTAACGATATACCCGGGGTACTAGTACCGAGTCAATGTGCAGGGGTACGAGGTAATTGAGGTAGATATGTACATATAACTAGGAATAAAGTGACATATAAACAGTAGTATATACTATATGTACATACAGTTTGTGTGATAACCAGCTATAATTAGACCCAGGAACATGTACAATACATGGTGAGGGTTAACAGATATCACTCACACACAAACTGTGACTAAGAAACCCTACTATATGTAATTTAGTGTAAACAGCAACCCCATGAACAGAGACAGTATATTATTATATGCATTGTATTCTGGAAGGTTCAATAAGTATTTCTAAGTGTCAAGCTTATCATGTTAGGGCATCTGACCAGCCGGTAGGTCTAAAGCAGTGTTGGGGGGCTCTGGGTAAATCTACATATCCACACTAGCATACCACCTGAATGCATGCCTAATATGGCTTCATGCTAGGAGATATGTTAGTGTGGATATTGGAACCGAGCCATACAGTCTCAGGCTTGTTGCATTGCCACTATTGATGTGTAATTATTCTGAACACCCAAAATACAGCAAGTTAACAATATGAAGTTAGATTAACACAAGACTCGTAACAAACGTTTTATTAACCATGGAGAAATGTAGCCATAAAACAACATGTGCTTCTGTGACAAATCTGATTGACCACATATTTCGTGGACACGTTTCTGGACGAGGCTGGATACCAGGAGGATCTGAGAATGACAGACTGTTGTTTAGTACAGTAGCCTACACACACACCACTGTGTTCATATAGACAGATGGAGATAGATACAGTAAACCTACATGAGGTTAGATGAGATGGTATATTTCCTCTAGAGAGTATTTTTGTACAGTAATAAGGTGACAGGTTGTTGCATTTCCACAGCACAGCCTGGGGAAGGGAGATTTCACTGGAAATAACTATGCCATGTCTCCATCTAATCACTTTCCTTACCATTTTGAAGTAGGAAACCAAAAGTATTTTATGCCATTGCCACCACATACGAAATGACAAAATCGATTCCATTTGATCTGCATTTGCCAAGGCGTAAAACTATTGACGTAATACTTTTGGAGTCAATTCAATCAAACTCACAGTGCAGTATTTGCACAAAACTGTATGAATTTGTCCCTCAGTCAGTGGTCAGGTGCCTTGTTAATAGTAAACAAATTGTGAAATATATATCTCTTGCAGTAGCTGACAGCTAGCTGACATTCATTATGTTGGTATCAGAGACATGGGGGAAGTTTAAGGAAATGACTCAGAACACAGAATGACACAGAACACATCAACAACAGCACCGTTTCTGTTTGAGCCATCTCATGATACTTTGTGGTGGTTACAGCACCTACACATAATAACCCCATAATGTCAAAGTGGAATTATATATTTATTTTTTCTACAAATCAATTAAATATGAAAATCTGAAATGTCTTGAGTCAATAAGTATTCAACCCCTTTGTTATGGCAAGCCTAAATAAGTTCAGGAGTAAGAATGTGCTTAAGTCACAGAATACAGTAGGTTGCATGGACTCACTATGTGCAATAATAGTGTTTAATACTGTAGTGGGCTAAATCAGGGTCACAGTGATTATTGGTAGTCTTAAACAAATCTACATTGAAACAAAGTATATACCTCACACACATGGTTATGGGCTTAAAAAAAAGTCACCTATACCATGTCTGATATAGAGTTGATGTATTACATTTTGATTTTGCATCCCAATATTACACTTTATATACATCACAAAAGACTGAAATATAACAAAACTGTTTGACAGAAACATTGTAATTTGTCTGTTTTAAAAATATATATTTATTAATAAAACTATGAATAATATTAATAACATTCCACCCATGAGGCCAAATAGGGTGCTTTGGTCATTGACTGCAGGAAATGGCTACAATGATTTTTGAATGCCTACCTCGTACCCCACACACAATTATCTGTAACGTCCCTTAGTCGAACAGTGAATTTCAAACAGCGCATGCACGCTGACACGGTCGCCAGTTGTACAGTGTTTCCTCCGGCACATTGCTCCTGCTGGCTTCCGGGTTAAGCGAGCAGTGTGTCAAGAAGTAGTGCGGCTTGACAGGGTCATGTTTCGGTGGATGCATGTCTCTCCACATTAGCCTCTCCCGAGTCCGTACGGGAGTTGCAGCGATGGGACAAGACTGTAACTACCAATTGGGTATCATAAAAAAGGGGTAAAAACTTTATAAATAAAGCTAAGCACAGACTAAATCCTAGAGGAAAGCCTGGTTCAGTCTGCTTTCCAACAGACACTGGGAGACAAATTCACCTTTTGTCACGTGTGTTCCCTCTCCGGCCTCTAGGTCACCAGGCTGCTCGTTATGTCGCACACCTGCCACCGTCGTTATGCGTACCTGCGCATTGTCAGACTCATCTGGACTCCATCACTTCCCTATATATATCACTCCCTTTGGTTCCTTCCCCAGGCGTCATTGTTTATTTTTCTTGTTTTGTATTATGTGCCGTTTATTTTACTAAAACACTCACTCCCTGAACTTGCTTCCCGACTCTCAGCGCACATTGTTACAGAATGACGCCTCACCTAAGGGAAGCGGGAATGACTTTGTGTCCGGGAGCTGCTACAGGCTTGCATGCCTCAGACAGATCGCCAGGCTCCCCGGCCTTCGCGGGTTCGTCAGTCTCTCAAGCCTCAGCTGGATCACCAGGCTCCCCTGCTTCCACCGGCTCATCAGGCTCTCATGCCTCAGCTGGATCGCCAGGCTCCCCTGCTTCCACCAGCTCGTCAGGTTCTCAAGCCTCAGCTGGATCGCCAGGCTCCCCTGCTTCCACCAGCTCATCAGGCTCTCATGCCTCAGCTGGATCGCCAGGCTCCCCTGCTTCCACCGGCTCGTCAGGTTCTCAAGCCTCAGCTGGATTGCCAGGCTCCCCTGCTTCCACCGGCTCGTCAGGCTCTAATGCCTCAGCTGGAACGCCAGGTTCCCGCGCCTCAGCAGGGGTGATCGGTCCGCTCCTGATCCCGGGGATCGTCCCTTTGGTCGGCGTCTTGCGGCTGGAAGGGGGTACTACCACGTGTGCTTCCTCTCCGGCCTCTAGGTCACCAGGCTGCTCGTTATGGCGCACACCTGTCACCATCGTTACGCGTACCTGCGTGTCGTTAGACTCACCTGGACGCCATCACTTCCCTGAATGTCACTCTCTTTGGTTCCTTCCCCAGGCATCAATGTTTCTGTTTCATGTCTGTGTGCTGTTAATGTTTCTTGTTTTGTATTATGTTCCCTTTATTTTCTTAACACTCACTCCCTGAACTTGCTTCCCGACTCTCAGCGCACATTGTTACACCTTTCAGCAGGACAATAACCTAAAACACAAGGCAAAATATACGCTAGAGTTGCTTACCAAGACAATATTGAATGTTCCTGAGTTTTGACTTAAATCTGCTTGACAGAGCTTGAAGAAATGTGATTTTTTTTTTAAATATTGTACAATCCAGGGGTGCAAAGCTCTGACTTACCAAGAAATATGCACAGCTGTAATCACTGTTAAAGGGTATTCTAACATGTATTAACTCAGGGGTGTGAATACTTACACTACTGTTCAAAAGTTTGGGGTCACTTAGAAATGTCCTTGTTTTTGAAAGAAAAGCACATTTTTTGTCCATTAAAATAACATCAAATTGATCAGAAATACAGTGGAGACATTGTTAATGTTGTACATTACAATTATAGCTCAAAATGGCCAGAAACAAATAACTTTCTTCTGAAACTCGTCAGTCTATTCTTGTTCTGAGAAATTAAGGCTATTCCATGCGGGAAATTGCCAAGAAACTGAAGATCTCGTACAACGCTGTGTACTACTCCCTTCACAGAACAGCGCAAACTGGTTCTAACCAGAATAGAAAGAGGAGTGGGAGGCTCCGGTGCACAACTGAGCAAGAGAACAAGTACATTAGAGTGTCTAGTCTGAGAAACAGATGCCTCACAAGTCCTCAACTGGCAGTTTCATTAAATAGTACCCGCAAAACACCAGTCTCAACGTCAACAGTGAGGTGTTGAGGTGACTCCGGGATGCTGGCCTTCTAGGCAGAGTTCCTCTGTCCAGTGTCTGTGTTCTTTTGCACATCTTAATCTTTTATTTTTATCGGCCAGTCTGAGATAGGGCTTTTTCTTTGCAACTTTGCCTAGAAGGTCAGGAATTTTAATTTGGAATTTTCTATTACGGTATCTTTACTTTTACAGAATTATGACAATTGGATACCTTTTCCACCACTGGTTAGAGGTAATAATACAGACAACAGCAATAACACAATCTTCAAACAGGCAGACTGTTCTCTTTCTTCAAGACTTCACTATCGACCCGTTTGATCTGCATGTGGTCTTCTCCATTTCTCAAAAGCCCCCTTCATTCCTTGAATGTGGAACGAATCTGTCAATAACCAATAATAAACTGCCATTTTTGATTTCCATCACCCAGTGGTGGAAAAAGTAGCAGTTGTCAGACTTAAGTAAAAGTATAGATACCTTAATAGAATGTTCCTCAACTAAAAGTGAAAGTCACCCAGTAAAATACTACTTGAGTAAAAGTCTAAAAGTATTTGGTTCTGAATATACTTAAGTATCAAAAGTAAATGGAATTACTAAAATATACTTAAACATCAAAAGTATAAGTATAAATCATTTCAAATTCATTATATTACGCAAAACAGGTGGCACCATTTTCTTGTTTTGAAAATGTACGGATAGCCAGAGGCGGATGACCACGCATTCTTTTGATAAGTGCGTGAATTGGACAATTTTCCTGTTCTGCTAAGCATTCAAAATGTAACGAGTACTTTTGGCTGTCAGGGAAAATGAATGGGGAAAAAAGTACATTATTTTCTTTAGGAATGTAAGTGAAGTAAAAGTGAAAGTTGTCAAAAAGATAAATAGTAAAGTAAAGTACAGATACCCCAAAAATCTACTTAAGTAGTACTTTAAAGAATTTGTACTTAAGTACTTTACACCACTGCCTACACCCTAGAAATAGCCTAAATATGACATACACTAACTATGCTATTCTGTGGTGCCCAGGTAGCCTAGCAGTTAAGAGTGTGGGGCCAGTAACTGAATGATCTCTGGTTTGAATCCCGAGTCGGCAAGATGGAAAAATCTGGTCTTTTGCCCTTGAGCAAGGCAGTTAAACAACAACTGCGCCGATGACATTGAATAAGGCAGCGCCTTGCACCTCTCTGATTCAGAGGGGTTGGGTAAAATGCGGAAGACACATTTTGGTTGAATGCATTCAGCTGTGCAGCTGACTAGGTATCCCCCTTTCCTTATTCAGTTATATACTGGGGAAATCCTTACTTTAGGTGTTTTCTCCTTCAAGGAGTGTTTACCGTAGCACCACTGTATTGATTTCGGGCTTTTGGCAGCTCACAACAGAACAGGGGCAGGAAAAGCAACATTTCCTTAGAATGGGAACCCTTGTTTCAGTTCTGCTTCCGTTTTTTTTAAGGGAAGGACTGCTTCTAAAATGGGGATGTGAGGATGTGTCAGATGCAAAGCTATGGAACAGATAGTTCTGTTTTGGTTCTGTGATGGTAAGAGAAGGCAGGGAGGAAGGCCCTACTGCCAAGCGGAAAGCAGCTCTCCACGATCAACTCAACCATGAAGGGTTTAACTCGACTGGGACTGAGAGCGAAGCTTGAAAGCCTCAATCCCTGATGTCTGCCTGACAGTAAAAAAGCATTGAAGAAATCCCCATCTCTGTCAGGAGAGCTTGTCTCAGTAGGAGATGGAAGTCTAAGCCATTTAAACTGACAACTATTTCAGTAATGGGATTAAAACATCTAACTAACTGGTTGGATTAGTTTAGAAAAATGTGTTATTTATTTTTGTGTAGCATAACATTTAATGAACTCTACACATAAACCCAATCCAATTATGAATTAATTTGCCCCTCTGCCCACTAAATGGCAGAAAGGTAAGCCTCACTTGAATCCTGCCCTAGATTTAAGGTGCTTTTGAGTGACAGAAGAAAAGTTGAGGCTAGAAACACAAAAAGTTTTGTAGATGAAACAGGGTGAAACTAAGAGGGACTTTTCGATCTAGTGGAAGAGTGTAAAAGGTATCTTTAAGAAAGAAAAGAGAACAGAGTAAACTTCAGTTGGAAATGAGATCTTGTGAACTCAATTACACGTATTTAGGGGGTCCCTTTGAGTCGGCATTATGTCAGTGGGTTTGTTTGTTAGTCCTAAATGTCAAGTTTCCATCCCCCACATCTGTGGTTGAAACTGCTCCTCCAGACTATGTACACAAACACTGACTGAACAGAGCCCCTAACATAGCCCCACTGTGGTTACTGGTGAATAGGTGGAGGGTAAAAAAATTGTGCACTATGCACATCTGCTTGTCCCTACCTTCGGCCTCAGTCTAAACCGACAAAAACAGAAAATGTAGCGACATCAGTCTCGTCTCTGCAGCGCCGAAACCCTTTTACTTAATGTGGTCTGTCGAGGGAAAGTCGAGCAACCTCAGACAAGGTCTCCCACGCGTCGATGGAAGCTGTGAAACCTTAAAGTGCAGTCAGTTTAGCAAAGCTAAACCCACACACATATATATATAAAAAAAGCACAGTTAAGTACAGGCCTTTAGCAGACCATGGACCACATACTGTAGACAGAGAGACGTTGTGGAATATAAACCATTTCTATCTCCATCAAATCCCACATATTTACCCAACATGTTGACACAAACATTTGTTGACTCATGTCTGACAGGTTTGTGGGTGTGTGGTGTTGAAGGAACTGATGTTTGAAACTGGATAGGATTTTTGTGTACCTTTTCAGCCCTCTAACTGGGAATTTACAAATTCAACGTTTTCATTCTTAAACACCCCCTTCTCAAGTTTTTAAGAAATCCCAAATGTGTGTGGCATGTCATTGTAAAACCCACTGGACATAGGTGTAAGTTATGGCAATTGTATTTGCTTATAATATTGCTTTGATTGTATTTGCATTAAAGAATAAAGTACAGATGAAGGAAACCATTACAATTGATCCACTAATTGGTACCAGGTGGCAAAAACAACAAATGCAAAACAGCAAGAGCCAGCAGTGACAGCTTTGCGCCTGAAGACAGCTTCGGCACCTGATATTTGTAAACAGTAGCCAAGTCATATCGATGAACAACTTTAGTCATTTGAATTCATACTTTATTACCACGTAGGGCCTAGGCTATAATTATGCAACCACCTCCCACAAAGTTGACGTAGTGATGTGGCCACTCTATGACGCGTGTTGTTGATACCGAGCTGTGCCGTAGCGGCGCTAGAGAGTGGGTTGTATTAAATGACATTGTTGTTCGATGTGGAGGCAGGCAGCATACATATATGTTGGATAGTAGGTTGTAAATAGCCTAATGGATATAACGTGCTTGTGGGCACATTATTTTGCGTCCAACCATCGCTCATTCTGAAATATCTGACGACCGATGAACGAGGACTCGTCCGCGGCATCGATATCCACCTGACAGCGGTTACAACACAGATGATAAACAACAAAGACCGAACCGAAGTGTCGCTCTCAGATCCATCCCTACAGAAATCTGTCAGATTCGGTTGTTTTCATGCGAAACCCGCTTTATTGTGCCACCTAGTAATTGAGTTCCACTGAATGTATTGCACACCTTATTTTTGCATATTTGGCGTGCACGGCTGGAATCCAATCACCTCTCACGCAGCCGTGAATGGAAGTTTGGAGAGTGTATTTTATTTTTGCGTGTTTTTAGCGAATAAATAGGGCCTTCATGCTGTCATAGTTCTATACCTACCCTGTAACCAAGTTGTCCTTGTCCAATTGTACGTGTTATTCGGTGGACCTGCATCGAACCTCAACCACTGGAGAGACCGAACCAGCATTCCAGTTCATTTGACAGGCACCGCCTGAATCAGCTGGATTTGATGTGCTTTTAGAATCAACAAGACGAAGATGTGGGTGCACCCTGAAGAGGTGTTGCAAGCGGGTGCGTTGTGGATAACCGAGCGAGCAAATCCCTATTTCATCCTCCAGAAACGCAAGGGCCACGGGGACGGCAGAGGAGGACTAGCGGGTGAGATACATATAACTGTCTCTGCGTCTCTCTCTCCGTCTCTAAATCATGGATTATTGTAGCCAAGCATAGCTCAACTCCACGAATGTTCTATCGTCGAGTTCAGATATACTTGGCTAGGATTATTTAACGCTATTACAGCTGTGATGCAAGCAGTGCCAAACCAAATGATTGTCCCCTGGCCGGGTCTCTCGCTTGGTTTGGGAGATTATTCATGCCTCACAGATGTTTAGTGATGGAGAGAAGATTGCATGCGTAGTGAGGGATAGAGGTCAGGTCACTCGGGTATCAAAGGGGTGACAATGGCATGAGGGGATGTAGACCTGTATGAATGAATAGACACGTGACCCTAATAGCCCCTACTACTATATTTTATTTATTTAACTAGGCATGTCAGTTAATAACAAATTCTTATTTTACAATGATGGCCAAACCCTCCCCTAACCCGGATGACGCTGGGCCAATTGCGCGCCACCCTATGGGACTCCCGATCACAGCCGGTTGTGATACAGCCCGGGATCGAATTGAGATGCAGTGCCTTAGGCCGCTGTGCCACTCGGGAGCTACTATAACTAGACAAATGCAGGTGTGATTTTATCTGAATGATTTTATCTGAATGTTTTAGGCTCAGAATAGTCATAGGGCCATTGTTGTATGTTTATGGACCACCCCCCACAGAACTACATGGAGTTGTACCCTTATGGAGTTAGTGGGCATTCAGCAGCTAATGTACCCTATTGATCAGCATCCCAAGATCTGGGCTATTTATGTAGGCCTTTGTACTTTAGGTGATCCTGGAAAATTGTAACTAATATTGTTGCAAAGAGTAAGCCTTCTATATACCCTTTAAACCATTAAGAAAACAAGGAAAGAAATGCATAGATTTGTTAAATAGATAATCATTGACTGTGCTTAGTTCACTCCAATTGTAATCTCATTAGGCTACTAGCTAGCTAACATAAGGCTGGACACATCTCCCCTGACAGGGAAGACATATTCCAGCACTTGCGTCTGTTAAAAGGCTCCAATAAATGGAAATGAACATGTGATTGATTAGAGCCCAGCACGCCCAGGGAATGTTAAAATGGCTGGTGATGTGTCATTCCCCGTACTGAATTTTGAACGCCACCGAGACAACCCATACACAGGGAGACATGCAGAGCAAAGGCACACTCTTTCTTCCCGGCAGGAGTAGTTCATGCTGAATCATCTCTCCCTCTCCTTTCTCTACTCCTCTCCTCTATTCCTCTTCTACTTCACTCACTCATCCAAATTAGTCCACAGTCACTAGGAGGACTGCTACATCAGGGAGGAGCAATACTTTTAAGGACCATAGGTGGTGGCGACTGTGTCTGCATCTAAAATGGTGCACTATTTCCTATGTAGTGCACTACTTTTGACCAGGGCTCATGGGGATCTGGTCAAAGGTAGTGCATTATGTAGGGCTTAGGCTGACCTGGATTCAGTCTGTCTGTTTAATTCATTGCAACTCTGAGAATCCAAAAATATGAAAATGGGTTACGAATGATGCTACCTTGTTTAAAAAAGAAAAAGGATAGAACATGATCAGTTGAAAAGTCAGTCAGGTTCATTATAGGTACAGTAGATTCAGTCCAAGTCTTTGACTCTGAGCCATAGAGATGACTCTGTATGGATATATCTATAGCCCTCTCTATACAGTATCTATGTAGCCCTGCTTTGACTAGACTGGCTGTCGCAGTCATGGTGGGTCAAAGAGAGTTGAACTGTGTGCTGCTGTCCTCAGTGCCAGTCAGTCACTCCCTCTTCAGTGTCAGCCAGCCAGTAATGAATATGACAAGGGGAGCCAAAATGGCCTGCAAGTATCTCACTTCATTGGTCAGCAACAAGACATTTCGCTGACGTTTTACTGAAGGACGGAGCCATTATTTTTCCCGCATGCCAGCGACTGAAAGTTAGCCCCCGAACCAACACTCTGCCTCTCCCTATTGTCTCGGGGCAGCGACAATAGCGACACAAAGCGCGCGGTGGCGATATGTGATGATGTCATTGTTATGTGAATACTGAGCGGACTGTGTGGTGTGCCAGTTGGCCTGCTGAGGAGAGGAGAGAGCCCGGGCACAATGACTGGCACTGCCCAGTAAACACCCCCTTTCAGCGGGCAGAGAAAGCCAAGCGAGCACCTGGTCCTCCTGGGGCATATGGAAGGGCACCAGGGCCAACGCTTTTTGACTTATAGCCATATTTATGAGGCTACTTGATATGAGGAAAAGTCAACATTATCATTTTTTTGATTTAATTGATTTATAGAGACTGGAAACAGATTTTTCTTTTACAGTTTCATTATAGACGACTAGTTCCCCTAAATCAATCTTAAGTCATAAGATTTGAAAAATGTCACGCTTCAATTGTGAAATGTTGACGATAATAATTTGGTAGGTGCTTATATTGGTTCTATTTCCCACTTGTACAATTGTGTATTAATACACATGTGAATTGGAAATGTTTGTTTTTGCATATCCCCACTCTCCTTGAGACACCCTCGGAGAGTGGTGTCTCTGCCAGGGTCTGCCATTATCTTCGGCGACGCTGGAGCAATTTGGGTTAAGTGCTTTGCTCAAGGGCACATGGGCAGATTTTTCACCTTGTCGGTTCGGGAGTTAGAACTAGCGACCTTTCGGGTACTGGTCCAATGCTCTAACCACTAGGCTACCTTCCACCCCAAATGTTGGATTGTAGCTTATTCACCATATGATACTTTCAATGCAAAAATGGCACTATCCAAGGGACAATAAGCTAACCTATATTACCTAACATTTCACAATAGTGTGACATTTTGGAATCGTTATGACCTGAAACTCTACTAGGCCTACATGTGTTGGGTGACTAACATCACGTACACATGATGACATCGCCCTCAATAGACACTTGGACTAGACTTCTAACCATCGACCTCTTTAACCATCGACCATTACCCACACAATCATCTGCTGCTTTACATCACCTATCTGTCTTATCTGGTGACCTCTGACCTGGAGGTACACATTGAGGCTTGGGAAAGAAGAAAAGGAATAACACTACAGTTGTGTTACAGGGGGTTCGGTTAGAGAAACATGACTTAAAATAACATGTATGGTGTGACTTCGTATCAGGTTCTTGTTATTTGAAACAACATTGATTCTCAGCCAGTGGGGTGATTAGGTGCTGTGTCAGTACTTGGGAGAATATAGACCAGTGTTTCCTCTGGTGGTGGTGCTGCTGGTGGTGGTGGTGCTGGTGGTGCTGCTCCACAGCAAAATCATTACCGCCACGTCCCCAAAAATATTGAACATGAGAAAATATTTCTGCCGATGATAGAACAGTCCACATTTACTTTTCCTCTGCAAACAACCAAGTAATGAATATAAAAATCGGGTAACCCCGTAGTAGAATAGTTCATCTTTTATAGTCGGCTTGTTTTTGTGTGTTCTATGCAAGATAAATATTATTCCCGTGGCACATTCAAGTGCCATAAGGAGGGAAACATGCATTCTGACAAGCAGTCGATGCATGCATATTTCTCAACTCCTAAATATGCACGAACTGCACCAGGCAGTTTTTAGTGCATTGGGGATATTTGGGATAAATGTAACACTGGTCAATTGTAGGATAACTTAGAGGTAAAACACCACCATACCTTAAGTACAGGCAGGGGGTGTGTTACCCCGGGTGACTAGTTACCCTAACAGGTAGCTAGCTCTACATTATATTCACTGTGTTTATGAATAATAACTAGTTAAAATAATTGGCTAATGATTAGCCCAATAGGGTAACTGCAGACAGGTAGTCCCATGCTTCAGACTATTTATTAGCACTTCTCTGCATCAGTTGGGCTACAGGTGATAATGTTTATTGCTAATGGCATACCTGATAATATGGACCATGCATAGACTATATGCATTGTCCAATATGTTAAAATATTTTTTCAAAATAATTTTACAAATGTTTTAGTGCGCTCATTTCTGGAGGTGGAAATTATATTTTAGATGGTGTCAGCATAATTGTATTTTTGTTCATTTTTGGAGTAGAAAGTCATTTTCTTAATAAGTCACCAGTACTGCGCTACTCAGTCCTTCTCCATAAAAATGATCTGGCAGGGAACCCAGACCCCCAAAGCAAGGGTGAGGAGGGACCCTTCCTTCAATCCCCATCGGAACTTCCTCTACACTGCTATACATTTTTCCAGATGAAACACTGAAATAGACCCAACGGAAAGCAGGATGGAGACCGATGAAAAGGAGAGGAAAACCGATTGCTTTTGCTCAAAGATGTTTTTTCCCCCCACTCTTGAGTGGAAAGTAGGAACTAGCCGTCTCAGCTGAACAGAGAATGGAGCTTTACTAAGTAACAATAGGCAGCCCAGCTTCTGACCTCGTTTCCTGGCTTCTCCAATCTATAAAAAGTCCAAAACATCACATGATGCTGGTCTGTTCTCCAGTCTACTGTATGTAGACTCGGGCTCGTTTCTTTCCATCCCCACCCACAACAAAGGAAGCATTTCTCATCATTGGAGCTTAGTTTCTGTACATCTTGTTTTTCTTTGGTCGTGTGTGTGTGTGTTAGTTACGTGGGGGGTGTTGAAAGTACAATCAAATGTATAGGAACATATAGTCACAGACAATTGTGTGGTTTCCCAAAGTTCATGTTATAGATTAAAGGGTCAACACTAGGCTATAGGTCTGGGGTCCGCCTTCTCTTCACCATATACAAAACACCACAGTACAGTAGCTCATGTTAACTCTTGTTATTATAGCATGGTGTAGGATCCTGTGTTCTGAGGGGAAAGTAGCCCTCTGATCAAAACAAATAATATTGTCACAATGATGTAGGGTGCACTAATTCATTCTTCATAAAATACCATGCATACTAATCCTCTCCATTGCTGTTGATATCTTAACTGTGTAGATTATTTGGAGTGCGCGGTGTGAGCTGTAGGTTGCATGCAGTCGTAGAAGTCACAGGATGTTGTGGGTGTCATCCTTCAGTGTCTCACTCGTCAGTGGTCTCTTTTGTTGTGCTTGACACCTGTATTTCCTGTGTTAACCCCTAACACACATCCCTGCAACACCGCTGGGTTCAGGTCATGCCCTGCCTACCCAACTGAGGTGCTTCACAGGTATTGGTTCAGTGTTCTGCAAATCCATGTCTTGAGGTAACCCCCATGGTTGCACATTTGTTCCAGCACAAGCACATTCAATTCAACTAGTCAACTCATGTTCTTAGTTGAATGTGGTGTTAGTGCTGGGCTAGACCAAAAATGTGCAACCCTGGGGGTTCCAGAACTGGACTTAACACTGTTCAACAGAAACAAGTGTTTGAAACTGAAAATGTCATTTTATGCCCACAACATGTTTGTCAGAAAGGCCCAGATCCTGTCATTTGCCAGCCCCAAGTAACAACAACAGCTTCGGTGTCTGTGCTAACCCTTTGAAATGGAGGCTAACACACAAACCTTTTGTATATCGGCCAAGCTGTTCTGTTCTCTCCCATCTAGTTTATTTTCTGTTTCCCTGTGATTTCATACTGTAGCTTTGTTCTGCTTTGCCATTGTAGTTAACACTTGAAACAAATAAATATTATAACTGTACAGTAACCTTATCAATGGTGACTAATGTGAAGATACAGTTGAAAGTTTGTCTGCTGGGTTTTGTTCACGGTGAGTGCAACTACAGGTATAGGCTTAGTTCAGATGGGAAATCTCAAGCCCTTAACACTTGTCAGAACCGACGGCCATATTGTTTACGACCATCCAGTGTGAAACCTGAATTGCCCTTACTGCCTATTAAAGGCCCACTCTGTGATATTTACAGCCGTTTTTGATCATATTCAATTAATATGTTAATGATATATTAATTATCTATTTGCCTTTAATCATTATTTAAGCACTTCTCATTGAATTCGTCCTAACCTTTTATTGCGCCCTGCATAGGATTAAAAGAGAGAAAACAGGAGAGAGGAGAATAGAGGGAGGGAGAAATGGAGCCCCAGAGATGTAATTGTATTCAGATGTCTTCATTAGAGCAGCTAGTGGAGATGAGTGGTGTCCCAGAAGTCCTCCAGCAGACATTATGTATAGAGGGAAGAATATCATCCAGACTGGCTGTTTTGGTTTCTCTTGCTCCATTTCTGCATGTCTATCTCTCTCCCTGTCTGTCTCTGTCCCCCTCTCTCCCCATATTGCTCTTTTCGTCTATCTCGGTCTGTGTGACTCATAGAATTGTATGCGTCTGATGCGCCACTGGCAAAAAGCTGTCGTGGCAATGGTAAAATTCCCAATAGGGAATAAAGTTTCGGGGCAAACTGTGGAATATGGCAGTCAAAAAGCTTCTTTCTATCAAAGGTTGAGTTTGTTGGAGTGTCATTTCCACTCAAACTTTGATGACAACATGTTAGTGTAGACCCCAAGGCATAAAAAAAACGAGACTTTTTTTTGAATTGTGGTACCAGTTTCTTCTGATTTTCTGATCTTGTGGTTTACAATAGACAGTAGCTAGACACTAGTCATGTATTATTACTGTATCAGAGATGAGAAGCATTAGAGTGATAAAACAACTCTTAGAGACAGGAGTTATTGGCTTCTTTCAGCTGTCATAAGTCCGTAATCTGTCCATCTATCTCTCCACTTCCCTCGTTCACTAGATTATAGGGGATTCATCCCTTCTCCATTAGATTATAGGGGATTCGTCCTTTTTATTCCAGGTGACTTTACTCTCACCTTCTCTCCGCATCGATCTGTCACATGGGAAATCTGAGCTCTGTGCCATCTGCCCATCCACCCCACTTCTCCATACAAGAACATTGATACCAGATTCACACATTAGTGCCAACCTGAACCGAACTGTGCTGGCTGGGATATTTTTTTAACTTTCTTTTCCAGCACAGTTCCAGCAACTAGGGTGGATGTGTAACCAGGCCAGCCCAGACCCCATCCACTAAATGTCTCAGAGTAGGAGTGCTGATCTAAGATCAGGTCCCCACCTGTCCATATAAACGTATCTAATTACGATCTAAAAGGCTAAACCGATCTGAGTTCAGCACTCCTACTCTGAGATGCTTTGTAGATACGGGCACAGCCCTGGTTTGTGTGGCTCGGTTTGGTCCTATAATATAAATTGGGCATGAAGCAGTCAAGACAGGAAAGCCACAGCTGCCCGTCAGCCCTAAATGCCCCTTCCTCCTCCCTCTATTTCATAAGTGGTGATCTCATAGCCGGAGGGCTCCATCAAGGGCCTTTCGAGGAGAGCATAAGTGGTCTAACAAGGGTTAATGTACCAGAACGGTCTGCTGTCTCACATGGTGGAGGGGGGTGCTTTGTTACGTGTCCGAAATGGGCTAAAACAGAAACTCTTTTGTTGGGTTTTGCTTTGAAGTCATTTTTTAGGGGGAGGATTCATGACTTGTTTGTATTTGCTTTTAAGTTCTTGGATCACTTACAGGTTTTATTTTCCATCCTCAAGACAATCAATGCATTATCTATTCAATTTCCAAAGAATGTTGTATACATGATCATGATATTCCCACAGTGTCTCCCTCCCTAACCCACGGTATTCCCTGCTCCTCCCACCGCAGGTCTGTTGGTGGGAACACTGGACGTGGTGCTGGACTCCAGTGCTCGAGTGGCCCCCTACAGAATCCTTTACCAGACACCTGACTCCCTAATCTACTGGATCATTGCTCATGGTGTGTACTGTGTGTGTACTGTCTGTGTATAGTTCTCTCTCGCTCTTTCTTTCTCTCCCCCCTCCCCCTTGCACACAAGGTCCTCTCTTCCTGCACCATGTTCTCACTTCCTGCTAATGCCAAGCATCACGTCATGGCCCACTGCTCTTAAAGGGCTAGACTGGGGGGAAACGGATACCAGGAATGGGAATTGATGGTGATTCGCTTAAAATATGAGGGGCTGTCATGATTTTTTTTGTTAATTAGCTAGCATGGTAAATCTTACATTACATCTGCTCACTTCATCCGTTAACACTCTCTCTTTGCATGTTAAAGGGTTAACCACCCTAATGTCCTATATGGAAAAGCTAAAAGGTTAACTCAGGGCTGTAAATGTAAGATACTGACATGATCTCAACCAAATGGGCTATCTCATCACACCTCTTTTGGCTAGTTACAATGGTTTGTGACATCACAGAAACCCCAATCTTCACCTGCCTCTTTCCTTGAGCAGTTATGTCACACAAATCATTTATTACTGCGGAGGAGCCATGATGCAATCACACGGACCCAACATGACAAGCGGGCGGGAAAGGAAAGATTTATTTTTAAAGAGGGATCATTGTGTAAGTAAGGAGAGGCTTCAGAACTATACTCCCCAGACGTAATGAACAATGGCTCTGTTGTTAAATGAACGGAGAGACACACTCACACTGCAACCCTTTTGACCATGACTCTTGAGTTTAGTTTTAGTTAGGGGGTCACGGGTGCCAGGTAGGTCATGCCTACCGGTAATGTTTTGATTTCTCCTTTTTGTTTGTGAGTCAGTCTCATCTGTCAGACATATAGTCTAGACCAATACAAAGGACTGATGACAAAGTCGGTATTAGAATGTAAACTTTTCCTAAGTCCTTATAACATTGATAGAAATAACTTAGTTATTTTGCGTTGTATTACCCAAAATGAAATGATCACGGAAATAATAAGATCAAAACACATTGCACACAACAATTTGACTTTTCTCATCACAAAAGAATAATATGTTGACTTAGGAAAGTCCTGCACACACACAGCATCCATGATACAATAGAAAGGTCTGTAGCTCAATCTGGCTTTATGGGGGGAAGACGGAGGTGGTGGATCGAAAAGCCTGTGTTGTGTTGGAGGACTTTGAATAGTGTGTGACTACGCGCATGTGTATTTGCCTTAGTGAGTGCTCCCATATGGAAAAAGGAGTAGGGGAAAGAAACAGGAGAGAAGACCCTCTCTGAAATGGAAGCCCAGAGAAGAAGACTCCTGAGGGCTGGCAACCACTCCTTCCTCCCCTCTCCCTATCTGCCCATCCTCCAGCACAGAGGGAGAGTGGAGCAGTCTGTCTGCCAGACGTCATCACTAATGTAGCTAAGAGATGAGCAGCAGTGGGCTACTTACAGGGGAGACGGATGAGGCCTCTAACGATAGTGGACACTGCACTGAGGTTTCTGTGCTAGCAGGCTCTGCCTTGACTGGCTCTCAGATTTCACTAGCGCTAAGTAGCTGCTAACAAGTAGCCACAGTAGCACCAATAGGGATTTGCCTGCCAATACTATTCAAAATTCTCCCTGAATTTAAGGTGTGCTGTATCGCAGGGCATTATTATTTCACCTTTTTAAGTAGGATCGTAACATATCTGAAGCTAATTAGCCAATAGCGCTCTAGCCATGAACTTATCGCCATATGTGTGGTAGTAAATCTAGGCCGAGCAGAGGGGATGGCCAAGTAATCTCAGTGGCTGGGCTGTCTAGATTTAATCAAACTTTATTTATATAGCACATTTCTTAGAGGATGCGTTTTAAAGTGCTTAACAAATAAAATAAAAGGTGAGAAAGATAAAAACAAAGTTTTCTATTTAAATGACTAAGACAATAAAAAATGTAAGAGACAACTTAAAATAGTAAAATAACAGTACACATGAGGCTAATGCATTAAAATAAATGTGATTATATATGGGAATATGATTAAAAAGAACCCTAAGTAAAAGCATGTCTAGAGGCTGTTCTAAAGGCCAGGACCATAGTGGTTGAAGGCAGCCTCACCAAACGTTGTGGTTCAGAGTGACCTTTGGAACAGCTGAAAGGCCAGTGATAGAGGATCTGAGGGACAACCTGACACATATGCTTTTAAGATATCAGACATGTATTCAGGTGCAAACCCACGTAGTGCTTTAAAAATCAATAAAGCCATTTTAAAATCCGCTCTAAAACAAACAGGCAACCAATGCAGTGACTGTGCTCTCCTCCTGGCCTTTGGAAGCACACGTGCTGCGGCATTCTGAATGAATTAAAGCTGGCCAATGTTTTTTTTTGAGGGGGGAGACCAGACAGGAGTGCATTGCAATAATCAAGCCTGTCAGTAATAAAGACATGCATTAGTCAGTGTGGACTTGACAGAGGAATGGTCACACTTTGACAATATTTCTAAGGTAATTAAAAAGCTTATTTGGTCACATTTCTGATGTGGGCCTTCACTGGCCCAATGCTCTAGCCTAGTGGTTAGAGCGTTGGGCCAGTAAACGAAAGGTTGCTAGATTGAATCCCCGAGCTGACAGGGTAAAAATCTGTTGTTCTGCCCCTGAACAAGGCAGTTAACCCACTGTTGCTAGGCCGTCATTGTAAATAAGAATTTGTTCTTAACTGACTTGCCTGGTTAAAAAAAAATATATATATTTTTTAGGTCAGTCTAAAATAACACCTAGGTTTATAGCCTGGTGGGTTGTGTCTAGTAGTCTTGATTAGCCGTCTGAACAGCTGGTTACTGCTGTCTGTACTGTCTTTCCCCTTGTCTCTGTTACTGGTCCTGAATCATGTACTTCCATACTACTTAGTATCCAGAAGAGTAGGTTAGGATTCCAAGTATGATAAACATGTTTAATTTGCATACAATTGTAAGAATGATGAAGAGCGTATCAGACGACATGCTGTAATGTCTCAAAGAAAATGAGGAATGGGTGAATCTCCATGCCTCCACATTCTCCTGGGAGCCCATTGTAATCTCCTCCTCCGTCTCTTCTCCCCTCCCTCGTTCCATAGGGTGCTCCCGTAAGGAGATCACAGAGCACTGGGAGTGGCTGGAGCAGAACCTCCTGCAGACACTGTCCATCTTTGAGAACGAGAATGACATCACTACCTTTGTCAAGGGCAAAGTTCAGGTACTGTTTAGTGTATATATGAGTCACTTAGCACATGCTGGTCTCTAAAGAAACAGTATGGACTTCTCTGGGATTTGGAAGGTTGGTTGTGTTTAGAGGGGTTGCATGGTGGGGTTTGGAATTTCACAATTCTTTGTGATGGTGTTTGTGACAATAGTAATGGTGGTTGTCAGCAATTCATTTTGACAGTTTGGACATTGAAACGTATGACATTTACCTGTGAAATGTTTGTCATGCCAGGTGTAATATTAGCCTAGCATGTAGTCAAACTAGTATTGTCAAAATAACTCCTGCCAGGGGCAAAATAACAAAGCCCGGCTGTATTTACTATTGTAACCTAAAAACAGGTCCAGCTACTGACACAGCCTCTAAATCAGGTTCTGTATTTATCTGTATGGAGATAAAGTCGTTCTTACTCAATGAATAGATTACAAAAGCTAGCCAGACAAGATTTATTTTGTTCTCTCACTTTGTCTGCCACTCACTCTCTCACTTTCTTGCTATCTCTATTTTAAAATGAATTGTTGAACTTTTATTGATTGTCTCTCTCAAAGTCCTTCACTCCCTCTATTTCTCTCTTGCCCCAGGGTATTATCGCCGAGTACAACAAGAACCACGACGTGAAGGAGGACGATGACACTGACAAATTCAAGGAGGCCATCTGTACGTTCCGTAAGCTGTTTGGCATGCCTGAAGAGGAGAAGCTGGTCAACTACTACTCCTGTAGCTACTGGAAGGGCCGTGTGCCCCGGCAGGGCTGGCTCTACCTCAGCATCAACCACATCTGCTTCTACTCTTACCTGCTGGGGAAAGAAGGTAGGGACCACTGGCATGCTGGCACAGGTACACACACCACTGCATCACTGGTGGGTACTACATACCGATTATGCATAGCTTTTGAAGACCCTTCAGAAGTCCCAAAAATAGTACAACCCCTTGATATTTTTCTGGGTGGATACAATGTATTTTTTAAGATGAAGTGATGTATATTTGAAACGATCAGCTTTTATGCAACCAAAAAAATGAATAAAGGCAACCATCTATCTTTCCCTCTCTGTCTCTCTCGCCCTCTTTCTTCCCCCCTCAGCCAAGCTGGTGATCCGCTGGGCCGACATCACCCAGCTGGAGAAAAGCGCCACCCTCCTCCTCCCCGATGCAGTCAAGGTGAGCCTTGTAAATGATATCAACTATACTGCATGTTACCATCGCTTTAACGTCTCTTTTGTCCATCCACACACCCCTCTAACCTTCATTCATGCTTCCATTCCTCGGGCCAAGGTGAGCACTCGGGTGACTGAGCACGTCTTCTCGGTCTTCCTCAACATCAACGAGACCTTCAAGCTGATGGAGCAGCTGGCCAACATCGCCATGAGACAGCTCCTTGACAACAAGGGCTTTGAGCAGGACCGCTCTCTGCCCAAACTCAAGAGGAAGACACCCAAAAAGGTGTCTGCCCTCAAGAGGTGAGGTTTGATGGAGGGGGTTCTGGGGAGGTTCTGGGAAGGTTTGGTGAGGCTGGATGTTGTAGTTGAGAGATTTTTGTTGATCTCCCCTCAATAGGTTCGGTTGATAGTTGAGGAGGATTGGTTTCTGGGGAGATGCAGTAAGTTTAGTCATGATGTAGTCATTTATAATGCTGCACAACATTCTTTGCTGCGGGTGACCTATAACCATTCACAACCATTCCATGTGGTTGCATGGCGTTGTAAGTTTTACACAGTTTAATAAACAATATACCAAGACTTAACTCAATGACTACATAAGACCACCAACAAACAACTAAAATGACTTCAGAGGAAAGAAATGTATAGTCTTGTTCCAACATGCCTGAAGGAAAAGCAGCTGAGGAGGTGTTAGTAGTATATTAAAACGGGCTTCCTTTCTAGTAGTTTGGCTCACAGCCACTTTTGCATTCTTTAAATCTACAGCACGACTTTGTCATAATCCTTTTAGGTACAGCTCAACTTTTACTGGCGCTATTAACTTTGAACACCCAAGCTTGCGTCATTGGCCCAAGACTTTCAAATGTATTACCCTCAAGACAGATTCCAACTTTCTAACCACTACCCATACTGTTGCCCCATCTAGATGTCTATTGTAGTAGTAACTGTTGCCCCATCTAGATGTCTATTGTAGTAGTAACTGTTGCCCCATCTAGATGTCTATTGTAGTAGTAACCGTTGCCCCATCTAGATGTCTATTGTAGTAGTAACCGTTGCCCCATCTAGATGTCTATTGTAGTAGTAACCGTTGCCCCATCTAGATGTCTATTGTAGTAGTAACTGTTGCCCCATCTAGATGTCTATTGTAGTAGTAACTGTTGCCCCATCTAGATGTCTATTGTAGTAGTAACTGTTGCCCCATCTAGATGTCTATTGTAGTAGTAACTGTTGCCCCATCTAGATGTCTATTGTAGTAGCAGCTGTTGCCCCATCTAGATGTCTATTGTAGTAGTAACTGTTGCCCCATCTAGATGTCTATTGTAGTAGCAACTGTTGCCCCATCTAGATGTCTATTGTAGTAGTAACTGTTGCCCCATCTAGATGTCTATTGTAGTAGTAACTGTTGCCCTATATAGATGTCTATTGTAGTAGTAACTGTTGCCCTATATAGATGTCTATTGTAGTAGCAGCTGTTGCCCCATCTAGATGTCTATTGTAGTAGTAACTGTTGCCCCATCTAGATGTCTATTGTAGTAGTAACTGTTGCCCCATCTAGATGTCTATTGTAGTAGTAACTGTTGCCCCGTCTAGATGTCTATTGTAGTAGTAACTGTTGCCCCATCTAGATGTCTATTGTAGTAGTAACTGTTGCCCCATCTAGATGTCTATTGTAGTAGCAGCTGTTGCCCTATATAGATGTCTATTGTAGTAGTAACTGTTGCCCTATATAGATGTCTATTGTAGTAGTAACTGTTGCCCTATATAGATGTCTATTGTAGTAGCAGCTGTTGCCCTATATAGATGTCTATTGTAGTAGCAGCTGTTGCCCTATATAGATGTCTATTGTAGTAGTAACTGTTGCCCTATATAGATGTCTATTGTAGTAGTAACTGTTGCCCTATATAGATGTCTATTGTAGTAGCAACTGTTGCCCTATATAGATGTCTATTGTAGTAGTAACTGTTGCCCTATATAGATGTCTATTGTAGTAGTAACTGTTGCCCTATATAGATGTCTATTGTAGTAGTAACTGTTGCCCCATCTAGATGTCTATTGTAGTAGCAACTGTTGCCCCATCTAGATGTCTATTCTAGTAGCAACTGTTGCCCCATCTAGATGTATATTGTAGTAGTAACTGTTGCCCCATCTAGATGTCTATTGTAGTAGTAACTGTTGCCCCAGCTAGATGTCTATTGTAGTAGTAACTGTTGCCCCATCTAGATGTCTATTGTAGTAGTAACTGTTGCCCCATCTAGATGTCTATTGTAGTAGTAACTGTTGCCCCATCTAGATGTCTATTGTAGTAGTAACTGTTGCCCCATCTAGATGTCTATTGTAGTAGTAACTGTTGCCCCATCTAGATGTATATTGTAGTAGTAACTGTTGCCCTATATAGATGTCTATTGTAGTAGCAGCTGTTGCCCCATCTAGATGTCTATTGTAGTAGTAACTGTTGCCCCATCTAGATGTCTATTGTAGTAGCAACTGTTGCCCCATCTAGATGTCTATTGTAGTAGTAACTGTTGCCCCATCTAGATGTCTATTGTAGTAGTAACTGTTGCCCCATCTAGATGTCTATTATAGTAGTAACTGTTGCCCCATCTAGATGTCTATTGTAGTAGTAACTGTTGCCCCATCTAGATGTCTATTGTAGTAGTAACTGTTGCCCCATCTAGATGTCTATTCTAGTAGTAACTGTTGCCCTATATAGATGTCTATTGTAGTAGTAACTGTTGCCCTATATAGATGTCTATTGTAGTAGTAACTGTTGCCCCATCTAGATGTCTATTGTAGTAGGAACTGTTGCCCCATCTAGATGTCTATTGTAGTAGGAACTGTTGCCCCAGCTAGATGTCTATTGTAGTAGTAACTGTTGCCCCAGCTAGATGTCTATTGTAGTAGTAACTGTTGCCCCAGCTAGATGTCTATTGTAGTAGTAACTGTTGCCCCGTCTAGATGTCTATTGTAGTAGTAACTGTTGCCCCGTCTAGATGTCTATTGTAGTAGTAACTGTTGCCCCGTCTAGATGTCTATTGTAGTAGTAACTGTTGCCCCATCTAGATGTCTATTGTAGTAGTAACTGTTGCCCCATCTAGATGTCTATTGTAGTAGTAACTGTTGCCCCATCTAGATGTATATTGTAGTAGTAACTGTTGCCCCATCTAGATGTATATTGTAGTAGTAACTGTTGCCCCATCTAGATGTCTATTGTAGTAGTAACTGTTGCCCCAGCTAGATGTCTATTGTAGTAGTAACTGTTGCCCCGTCTAGATGTCTATTGTAGTAGTAACTGTTGCCCCGTCTAGATGTCTATTGTAGTAGCAGCTGTTGCCCCGTCTAGATGTCTATTGTAGTAGTAACTGTTGCCCCGTCTAGATGTCTATTGTAGTAGTAACTGTTGCCCCATCTAGATGTATATTGTAGTAGTAACTGTTGCCCCATCTAGATGTCTATTGTAGTAGTAACTGTTGACCCATCTAGATGTCTATTGTAGTAGTAACTGTTGCCCCATCTAGATGTCTATTGTAGTAGTAACTGTTGCCCCATCTAGATGTCTATTGTAGTAGTAACTGTTGCCCCATCTAGATGTCTATTGTAGTAGTAACTGTTGCCCCGTCTAGATGTCTATTGTAGTAGTAACTGTTGCCCCATCTAGATGTCTATTGTAGTAGTAACTGTTGCCCCATCTAGATGTCTATTGATAGTAGTAACTGTTGCCCTCATCATAGATGTCATATTGTAGTAGTAACTGTTGCCCCATCTAGATGTCTATTGTAGTAGTAACTGTTGCCCCATCTAGATGTCTATTGTAGTAGTAACTGTTGCCCCATCTAGATGTCTATTGTAGTAGTAACTGTTGCCCCATCTAGATGTCTATTGTAGTAGTAACTGTTGCCCCGTCTAGATGTCTATTGTAGTAGGAACTGTTGCCCCATCTAGATGTCTATTATAGTAGTAACTGTTGCCCTATATAGATGTATATTGTAGTAGTAACTGTTGCCCCATCTAGATGTCTATTGTAGTAGTAACTGTTGCCCCATCTAGATGTCTATTGTAGTAGTAACTGTTGCCCCGTCTAGATGTCTATTGTAGTAGTGAACTGTTGACCCCATCTAGATGTCTATTGTAGTAGGAACTGTTGCCCCATCTAGATGTCTATTGTAGTAGTAACTGTTGCCCCATCTAGATGTCTATTGTAGTAGTAACTGTTGCCCCATCTAGATGTCTATTGTAGTAGTAACTGTTGCCCCATCTAGATGTCTATTGTAGTAGTAACTGTTGCCCCATCTAGATGTCTATTGTAGTAGTAACTGTTGCCCCATCTAGATGTCTATTGTAGTAGTAACTGTTGCCCCATCTAGATGTCTATTGTAGTAGCAACTGTTGCCCCATCTAGATGTCTATTGTAGTAGTAACTGTTGCCCCATCTAGATGTCTATTGTAGTAGTAACTGTTGCCCCATCAGATGTCTATTTAGTAGACTGTTGCCCCATCAGATGTCTATTGTAGTAGTAACTGTTGCCCCATCTAGATGTCTATTGTAGTAGTAACTGTTGCCCCATCCAGATGTCTATTGTAGTAGCAACTGTTGCCCCATCTAGATGTCTATTGTAGTAGTAACTGTTGCCCCATCTAGATGTCTATTGTAGTAGTAACTGTTGCCCCATCTAGATGTCTATTGGTAGTAGGCTAGACTGTTGACCCCATCTAGATGTCTATTGTAGTAGTAACTGTTGCCCTATATAGATGTCTATTGTAGTAGTAACTGTTGCCCCATCTAGATGTCTATTGTAGTAGTAACTGTTGCCCCATCTAGATGTCTATTGTAGTAGTAACTGTTGCCCCATCTAGATGTCTATTGTAGTAGTAACTGTTGCCCCATCTAGATGTCTATTGTAGTAGTAACTGTTGCCCCATCTAGATGTCATATTGTAGTAGTAACTGTTGCCCCATCTAGATGTCTATTGTAGTAGTAACTGTTGACCCATCTAGATGTCTATTGTAGTAGTAACTGTTGCCCCATCTAGATGTCTATTGTAGTAGTAACTGTTGCCCCATCTAGATGTCTATTGTAGTAGTAACTGTTGCCCCATCTAGATGTCTATTGTAGTAGTAACTGTTGCCCCATCTAGATGTCTATTGTAGTAGTAACTGTTGCCCCATCTAGATGTCTATTGTAGTAGTAACTGTTGCCCCATCCAGATGTCTATTGTAGTAGTAACTGTTGCCCCATCTAGATGTCTATTGTAGTAGTAACTGTTGCCCCATCCAGATGTCTATTGTAGTAGTAACTGTTGCCCCATCTAGATG
>NC_092091.1:68283110-68351336 GCF_045679555.1 Salvelinus alpinus
ACATGTTTGTCCTCTACAAATAGAAGACAAATTGTGCAAGATACTTTTATGTCCGTTATAGATTATGGGGATATTATCTACATGCATGCTACGGCATCAACACTTAAATCGCTGGATGCTACTTATCATTGCACACTTAGGTTTATTGCAGGTGCTAGCTACAGAACTCACCACTGTGTTTTATATCAAAATGTGGGTTGGACTTCGCTGTCCATGAGACGAGAACAACATGCTCTCGTGTTTGTCTATAAGCACTTCTGAATAAACTACCTTATTTATCATCACTCATCAATATTAGAGTTATAATTCCTAAAACCAGGTCTCAACATGGATTACACTTGAGGCCCCTGCGATCTCCACAGAGTTGGGTATGGCTGCCTTTTCCTGTTACGCTCCTTGCCTATGGAATAGCCGGCAGACTAAACTTAAACTTGAGACTCTTGTCTCCCTTGCCCATTTGAAATATATATTGGAGGATTTTTATTTTTGTATTGCTTGTAACTGTTTCGGGTAATGCAAGTTCTTGTGCTGTTAGGGGAATAACCTGTGTAAATGTAATAATCTGCTGCTGTATTTTTTTGTGTTATCTGTGATCGTTTTGTTTGTCTTGTGTAGTTTCTTAATCATTGTACCTAAACTGTATGTGTAACATGTATACGCAGGGCCCAGCTGTAAAAGAGACCTTGCTCTCAGTCTGTGTTCCTTGTTGAAATAAAGGTATAATAATGTGTGTGTGTGTGTGTGTGTGTGCAGGTGCACAGGTGTGTGTCTATACTCACTGCTGGCGATGTGTCGGCTGTCCCCGGCCTGTGGTAGTGTCTCGTGGGCGTCGTGGTAGACCTGAGGCAGCCCTATCGTCCTGTTCATGTCCATTGTGTCCAGCACCACCGAGCTCTCCTCCCCGTTCACCGTGATGTCACGGACCCCTGTGATGGGGTTGGTGGGCGGGCCTCCCACTGACATCTCATAGTCTGGCGGAATGTCATCCCCACAGTCAAAGTTGGGCTGAAATCAATCAATCAAATATAAACAACAACAACAAAAAACTTTCCAAAAATAAAATCTCTTCAGGATCAGGGTTGGGAATGAAAGAGAGATGGATAGATTTTGAAAGACAGAAACTCCTTACTGGTATTCCCAGCGCTTTGAGGATGTTCATTTTACACATGGGACAGGTCCGGTGGTCCAGAAGCCAGGGGTCCACACAGCTTTTATGGAAGATGTGCCTGAGGACAGAGTCACACACACGAACACGCATAGCATTGATGATGTCATCCATAGTAACAGTCTCCTTGGTAACATAGCATCACTCACCATGCTCTACATATGCTCGCAGGTACAGAACAGAATATTATTGTAGCATATTAATGACTACCAATCATTAGCAATAGACCTACTGCAACACATGATCTATCGGAGACAATGATAGTAATGGGTGTCAATGTGTCTGCTCTCTCTAGTTACACTGAAAAATGGGAGAGGCTGTCGTACCTGCACGGCAATATCCTAACAACATCATTCGCTTTATAGACCTCGATGCACACAGCACAGTTGTCAAAGTCAGACTCCGTTTCCTAGAACACCAAACACACAGGAGACATTTGGTTGGTTGTCTAGTCTCGTTTTAATTTCCTGGAAGGTGAATAAAGCGGAGCGGATCAAAAGCCATGCAGCGTGTATAATTAATTAAAATTATAACACACACACACACACACACAGAAAATAAAAATGAGTCAGTCATTATCATTGGGCTGATGGAAGTTCATTATCAAATGCTGCGCTTAGCAGGAGCGTGGGGAAACGGTTCGCTTCGGTTTAAAACCCTACAATCAAGGTCATATCCCTGCTACTTAAATAGGTGGTTTTGGAAACACTTTACTTGAAGAGGGTCTATACATAAGGCATTCATAACACCTTCATGAAACCAGTCATGAAACCTTTACGAGTGTGGCAGTATCATTCATAACAACCTTCGTAACACATTTATCCAACATCATAGAAGAGGTTAGTAAAGCATCCAGCCAGGTCTACCTTGTCTCCTTTCCTGATGGTTCGTACTTGGAGCTTACTGATGGCCTTCTTGGCTGCGTCTCCGAGACGTCTCTGCTCATAGAAGATCAAAGAACAACAAAGAAGGTGGGGGAAAGATAAGCAACCCAACCTGGCAACCCAAAAGAGAGAAAAGAATGTCTGGAATTTCCTATATATCCAATAACCACTGACAAGACAAGGAATGGACACGTTTCAAGGTTAGAGAAAGGGCGTGAGATCCACTGTCCCCATCTGAACCAAGGTGGACCATATTACTGGTTAATAGATCTGAAGGAGCCGTTCTGAGAGGCTGTGTAATGTTTTAACACGGCAGGATGAACAGTCGCTTAGTGATGTTGACATAGCAGCGTCTCTGAGCTGACAGTTAACCACTTGTTGCAGACCAGAGGAGAAAACACAGGCCGAGTCAGGTCATTGAGTTGTGCAAGGTATAAAAAAGGGAAAGAGAGAGAAAAAGAGAGGGAGGGAGAGATAGAGAGCTAAATGCATGAGGGAGGGAGGGAGAGATTGAGTGGATAATAGATAAATACTAAGAGACATTGAGAGAAAGGTAGGCTGCTAACCCTCGCTATCTAGGTCTAGTCTCACTGTGGAAAAGAACTGCATCAGACCAGGCCACTGCCCACAGCTGCTCTCAATCAATCATCAAGGAAAGTCATTGTGACATCAACAGAGAACAGATTTGTGGTTTCAGGCCTGGCAAGTTCTTGTCACCATGGTGCCCATTCCCCTTGACAACCCATGTGGTTGTCTGTAACATTTGTGTCAACATTGGACAATCTTAGAAAAAAGATTTCCAAAAAGTTTATTCAGCTGTCCCCATAGGAAAACCCTTTGAAGAACCCTTTTTGGTTCTATGTAGAACCCTCTGTAGAAAGGGTTCCACATGCAACCCAAAAGGATTTTACCTGGAACCAAAATAATTCTCCCTGCAACCAAAAAGGGTTCTTCAAAGGGTTCTCATATGGGGACAGCCGAAGAACCCTTTAAGGTTCTAGATAGCACCTTTTTTTCTAAGAGTGTGGGCCACGGTGTGTGCATTGACTACACGGTCCAACAGGACTACACGGTTGACGGTCCAACAGGTTTCCGCTAGCAAACCCAGCTGTCGCGCAATTTTTAATTTTGGCCTTCATTTCTGGAAGGAAAAGGCAGGGAAATGTTTGGAGAAGACGAATCACCTCAGAGAAAAGCAACTGCTCTACATATAGATATAGAAAAAGTATGTTCATACTGTGGTAAAACTGCTAGTTTCCGCTGTCATTACGGTCATACCGTACCTGGTTGCGGTCACGAGCGTTGGCATATCTGAACCGCTGTATATAGTAGAAGACAACCTGTGTGTGATCAGAGACAACACACTGAAATACAGTAGGATGACTTTACCAACCATGTCTTTGGTTGTCTTACCAACCATGTCTTATAATCCCTTCAGATGGTTAGTTAAAACGCTACACTCACTACGTGCCTCACATTGATCCGGTACCCGCTGTATATAGCCTCGTTATTGTTATTTGGGGTGTTATTTGGGGGGGGGGTACTGTGTCTGTACAGTGAACCGTACCTGATTGCGGTCGCGAGCGTTGGCGTATCTGAACCGCTGTATGTAGTAGAAGATGAGCCATGCCAGGGAGATGATCATCAGGACGATGAAGGAGATGGAGACGAACACCACCGACGTTCTGCTCACATACTTCTGAAGGTTCCTCGTTCCTATGGTGATGTGCACGGTCACCGTGACGTTGCGTTCTAGTAGAGCGGCGATCTCCCGACCCTTGGGTTCCGGAATCATGATCGCCACGATATCCCCCGTACCTGTTGGAAGAGGAATTTCCAGGTGAACAAAAAGAAGAGCAGTCGTTGGTAAAGTCAATCAAATATCGATTCGGTTTATTAAAAGTTGCAAAAGGGAGACATTTCTAGAACAGAGCAGAGAAAATGTCTAAACGGGCCTCTTGGAGACGGGCACTGTATATTCTAAATCACACAGCACCAGGCTGGTAGGAAGTCAAGACAAACAGGCTGGGACTTTGTCAGCTGCTACAAAATATATCCAACCAACTATTGTAAATATGTTGTAGTTCATTGGAAATAAACTTAATAAAGGATCTGTTGAGACAACCTAAACATCCATATGGGACAATATATTATTTTTGTATGGGACAGAGATCTGCAACATCTGGCTCTGGGACTGCATGTGGCTCTTTGATTGCTCCTTTGTGGCTTCATTTGATCCCATTCATTTGTATGGGATTTGAAACCTCTCTGTGGAGGTATCAGACCCCTATTGTGTATCAGGGTTGAGCTAAACTATAAATAACCTGTACTCACAGAACACTGTCTGTAGAACACAGTGAGTAATTAGCATTAGGCTAGCCTACTGGGAGTTCATTCAGGCAGAGACAGGACGCAGAGCCAACAAAACAAACCCCTGACTCTCCATGTCTGGGTCAGAGCCCTGTGGTCCTGTTAAGAAGGGAGAAAACGTTACAGATTTAGAACAAATCTGTCGAACAGAAATGATTTGTCAGTCACAGAGTAAGGAATCATATTAGCTCTATTCATTAGCTGACATTTCTATCAGCAACGTTTTGAACATTTCATGTCACTGGTGTCACAATACCAGACCGCTTTGATAACACAGTCCAATTGACAATTAGGTCAGGCCCAGCTGCCACTAAAAAGGTTGGATCGGTAACTCATTTAGGGGTCAAACAAAGTACCACACCCCCCCCAGACACTCTACAAGGGAACATAATTTCATAGCAAAGCCATTAGTTCACACCACCAGATAGTCAACAGAGTGGAAAATTGTAACCACCAAGGATATTTTAACACTTTCACAACTGAGTCGAAGGTTGTTGAGTTGGATGTTATCAAGGTCATGGACAACAGAAGTGCCACTTTAACACGTTGTGTTTTAACACTTCAGTTAACTCCTTTCAGAGTTGAAACCAGCAAGTTCTGACAGGGCCTCCCACCAGACATTATTCTCATCCTCACCTCTCATCTAGCCCCTCTCCCTATGGCCTGTGACCTGACACTTCACACAATCCTCAACCGTCACACCAAAAGATACTATAGCTTCGATATCCCCTTTCTTCACACAGAAAATTATAATTACAGTGATAAAATATCCTTCAAGTAGGCTAAGTCCTAAGCTAACCCACTAAATAACACAATCGATTCCCCTCAAGATTTCAAAATGGCCACCATTCACGTTCATAAGAAGCAGGCCAAAAAGCTTCAGCGAGGCAAGACTCCGAGTGCCTTAACTTGCAGCTACAGTATGTACTGCCTACCTGTCTATCGGACATGGACACACTTTAACCACTGACTGAAGCATTGGGAGGTGAGGTGAGAGTGATAGATAGGAAGTATAGCCTATCAGAGGTGTCTGAGTGGTTTAAAATCCCAGACAAGAGATTACATTCCATGGACACTCCATCTGCAGCCACACATTGAGGTGGGATGATGTCTGTGTCGTCAAGGGCCTAAGTGACTCATTAGCCTTTGGAACTCGGTGACATCATTTCCTCTAGGACTCTGCGGCCTTGTTACCGTGGCGTCTGTGCGGAGCCACAGGAACACAGAAGCCCCAGGGTGCTTCACTCCATCTATCAGTAATTTCTAAAGGAGAGGCTCGTTCACTCTGCCACCACCGCCGCCCGGGCAGCCCGCCAGCCACAGGGCATTGTGGGATACCCTCGGCACCCGGCGGAGGTCTGAGAGTGGCCAAGGCCATTATATCACCATACCCTGGGGATGGATAGAGAGAAAGAAAAAAAGAGAGAGGAAAGTTGGCACCTAGCAACACCATATTATCACTGCAGAAGAGACAAAAACAGGTTGGAAAAAGCTGTGACTGAAGAAATAAAAGTAGCTGAAAAACTTTTTGCCCAAGACAGACACAAAGCAAGCAGCAAGGCATTCAAAAATGGATGACTCAGTCAACCCACTCACTAATGAATTCCGGATTAGAAAAGGAACATTGGACTTTACTCCAGAGACTGAAATATATTCACTAACAAATGCAGATTTAAAACCGCCAAAAGATTAGCATACGACACAGTGGGCGCGTCCATAAGGCTAGGAGCTAAGCTTCCCCTAAAGTAAATTGGCAAAATTATATAGCCTAATTATCTTACTCCTGTCGATACAGAAATTCATAAAATAATTCAAAATAAGCTACTACACCAGAAAGCATGATTTGGCCACAGAGGATCATTAGCTTCTTTAAAAACATATAAGCTGTGGATCCTCGTAAAACTGACTATCCTACCGATCCTTGACTTCGGCGATGTAATTTACAAAATAGACTCCAACACTCTACTCAGCAAATTGTATGCAGTCTATCACAGTGCCATCTGTTTTGCCACCAAAGCCCCATATACTACCCACCACTGCGACTTGTATGCTCTCGTTGGCTGGCCCTCGCTTCATATTCGTCGCCAGACCCACTGGCTCCAGGTCATCTATAAGTCTTTGCTAGGTAAAGCTCCGCCTTATCTCAGCTCACTGGTCACCATAGCAGCAGCAACCCAAAGCACGCACTCCTTATCTCAGCTCACTGGTCACCATAGCAGCACCAACCCATAGCACGCGCTCCAGCTGGTATATTTCACCCCCAAAGCCAATTCCTCCTTTGGCCACCTTTCCTTCCAGTTCTCTGCTGCCAATGACTGGAATGAATTTCAAAAATGACTGAAGCTGGAGACTCATATCTCCCTCTCTAACTTTAGGCACCAGCTGTCAGAGCAGCTCACCGATCACTGCACCTGAACATAGCCCATCTGTAAATAGCCCATCCAACTACCCCATCCTCAAACTGTTATTCTTTTTATTTTAATTGCTCCTTTGCACCCCAGTATCTCTACTTGCACATTCATCTTCTGCACATCTATCACTCCAGTGTTTAATTGCTAAATTGTAATTATTGCGCCACTATGGCCTATTTATTGCCTTACCTCACCTCATTTGCACACACTGTATATAGACTTTTCTATTGTGTTATTGACTGTAATGTTTGTTTATTCCATGTGTAACTCTGTGTTGTTGTTTGTGTCGCACTGCTTTGCTTTATCTTGGCCAGGTCGCAGTTGCAAATGAGAACTTGTTCTCAACTGGCCTACCTGGTTAAATAAAGGTGAAATAAATAAAAAAAATGTCATTGCCTACAGTCAGAAGGCACCACAATTTAGGCAGCGCGCCTGGCAAATAGCCACATAGATGATTGTTGAGTTGCGAATGTCAGTGAAAAGTAGAAGCCCAGCCAGGTATATCGCAATATTTCAAAATACAATTGAAGGAAAACATCATTTGGAAAGCAAATGTCTATTGCTGTAAAGAAAAGACAATGAAAATAATAATCTGTCTTTTGGTTATCAAAATTCTCAATTAATTGAGTGAACAGTAAAGCCTATCTTATTAGCACCAGCTAATATATGCGCACTCACATTCCTGGTGAGTGCGCATATTCACTCTTTCATGGTTGGATTAGTGCTACTTGAAAGTCAGTTTTTGGACAATAATTTCCTCCTCCAGGTTAGATGAACGTCATAATTGTGTGTGTCTACACTTCTCATAGGACGATTAGATGGATCAGACAACATGGTTTTAATTGATCTGTTTGTCAGTGTCAGCAGAGTAGGCTACTCTGTAATTTTTGTCGTATTAAAAAAAGATTCTGCTAATGTCTCCAGTCATATAAAGTGTAGTAGAATTGCATGAAATGTGTTCATATAAGGCCATCTGTCTCAGCCTCCAGTAGCTTGTGTCGGGGGGCTAGGGCCAGTCTGTTATCTGTGTTGTGTTATATATATATATATATATCTCTCTCTGCATTTTTCTGGTGAAAATCACGTCAGGTGAACAGGTCAGGGTTCCATAGCTGCAGGCAGAACAGTTGAAACTGGAGTAGCAGAGAGAGAGAGAGAGAGAGAGAGAGAGAGTGTTTCCTCCAATGTGGAGGAGGAAACCCCGTGCACCTGGCTCCCTTGGTTAGCGCGCACTGCGCCCGGCCCACCACAGGAGTCGCTGGTGCGCGATGAGACAAGGATATCCCTACCGGCCAAACCGGTAGCCCGGACTACGCTAGGCCAATTGTGCGTCCTCCCGGTCGACCTCCCGGTCGCGAACCCAGAGTCTCTGGTGGCGCAGCTAGCGCTGCGATGCAGTGCCCTAGACCACTGCGCCACCCGGGAGGCCCCAGGTTCTGGCCTTTCTAGGGAGTTTTTCCTAGCCACCGTGCTTCTACACCTGCATTGCTTGCTGTTTGGGGTTTTAGGCTGAGTTTCTGTACAGCACTTTGAGATATCAGCTGATGTAAGAAGGGCTTTACAAATAAATTTGATTTGATATAGCCTACAGCCATGCATTCAATGATTATGTTATATTATTAGCCTAAATTAAGACTATCCAATCTACTCATCACATTAGGAATAGTAGGCTATTTTACATAAGTCTGCAAATATGATGATGCATGGAATGCTTTATTATAAAGGTGCATTTTTCTGGTGAAAATTTGCTTCCCCAAACTTGAATCTCACACGCCTATGGGATACGGCATGCACGGTATGCTAATTTCCCTTGGCAGAGTTGCATGACTCACATCTGTACAGGTCTAGCTAACAGTGAGAATAGGTAAAAATACAGTGGGTGAAAGAGGGTGGTCAAAGAACAGAGGGAAGAGATGGAGGAGACAGAATACAACTCTTGTTTCTCTGTTCTCTCGGTCGGTCGCCATGGCGCCCAGTTTCATGACGTGGTCCTGGAAATAAACCTCAAGGTGTGTGTGTGTGACGCAGGGACTGATCCCCCATGGATCCCCCAAAGGCGCAATGCATTATTATGCTCATAAATCTCCATATGTAACTAGTTCGTCGTAAGAGACATACAGCCACAGGTTTATGGAGAGAAAGGAGAGCAGATCAATAGATCTACATAATAATAATCTTTACTAGCCCAACTCTTCGTATGGGTCCAAAAGCTGCACTCTTGAAGCTTTTTCTCATAGGCGTATTGTCTTGAAACGGAAGTTAAAGGGCTACTGGCAAAGTGTGCTTTTTTTCGGCTTCAGATTGCCTAATTGTTTCCAAAAAACTAAAACGACTAGACTAAATCTAATAATACACAGCATTCTAATGAAATAAGAGCATCAGGAATGAAGAGCTCTGGAGCCAATGTCCTGGCATAGACGGGGCCTAAATCACATTGTGATGCAACAGTGCACAATGGATAGTAGGCCGGAGGCTACTGTGTTATCCTGCATATAGGGTTTACACACAGCAAAGCACAATGCATTAGGTCCAAGGACGCCACATATAGGCCTATATGCAAACAAGCGCACACACACACACACACAGTTGGCTGAATTAGCAACGAGTGTTGCAGCAGCACCATGGTTTGTTCATACATAACTGTTAAGGGTAGCCACTCCTAATGCAATCAGCGGCACAATCACCGGCAGAAAAACAAGGCTGTGTGTGCACGGTAAACAGATCTCACGGCTGCTAATACTATTACGTTAACACTGAGCCCTACACCCTGACAAACGCTACACAGCTTAAAAAAAAACATCATAGGCTTGCTAACCTAACCAGATACCCCTCAACCGATGTGCATAAATAAACTGCCTGGACATGAGGGCACAATCCAACATGGATGCCAAAAGTTTAGTAGCAACACATGGCCTCAAGGAGTGGATTAACTTCTTCACCTCTATGAGCCTTGATAACAATATGACCATGGTAAAGGAACACACTGACAAAGTTGTACGGTCTGCAGAGCTGCTTTTGCACACTGGCCATGCTTCAGCTGTTAAGTATGAGATCTTAAGTAGGTAGTGCAGAGTAGACTCAAGGTTTTAGCCATCTTTACCATCTGGGTGGGATTTTGGATTACATAGACTGGTCCCTGATCTGTTTGTGCTGTCTTGCCAACTCCTATGGTCATAGTCACGTCAATAACCATAGGAGTTGGCAAGACACTACAAACAGATCTGGGACCAGGCTAGAAATTACAACCCAGATGAAGGAGACAAGAATACTGACACAAAGATATTCCACAAAGGGGCAACACATTTTATCACCACTGTCTGCAAGTAGTTGGCGAATCCATTTCATTTAGAGAGAGAGAAAGAACAAGAAAAACAAAATAGCTGCTTCTAAAAATCAAAGCAGTGTGTAATATCAACCGATGGCCCGACAGAGGCTGAACTGGACCAAAATCTCTCCTCTTTGAGGACACCCATTAGCAAGAATGGTGCATAATAAGCCAAGATGGTGCATAATAAGCCACAATGGTGCATAATAAGGAAAGCCAGGTGGAATAGAGAGCGAGTGAGCAGTTGATTTTTAGAGGAAGGGCGCTAACCTGTTTAGTGCTGCTGAGGATTAGCTTTTGCTAGCAGCCTTGAGGGCAGCATAACCTGCTGTGTAGTGGATAATAGTATTTGGTTAGCTGTAATTAAACAGCACAAATCCTTATTCAATATCAACAGTGTTAGTCTGTCCAGCGAAAATGTGCATAAAAATATAAAATAATTAATACATGTAGCCACCGAAATTTGCATAGCCAAGATGGCCGACAAAACAACTGCCTAAAAAACCATGGTCAGGAAAGAAAAACTGAAAGGATCTGGCAGAGGGAGGGAGCCACGTCATACAGTAATCTAGTGATTAATTCCAGCTCTCAGAAAATGTCCTCCACATGCTCATTGCTTTCCCTCCATATAAAAGCCAGACTGCAAATGGCAAGTCTTTCATAAAGATCAGCCCTGATAGGATTCATACGTGTCCTGTCCACACAGAGGTCTGAGTGTTCTCATACAAAAAGGCCTTGTATGCATTCTTTGTCACAGGTGGGGCCAACCTAATTAAGATGAGAGAGAGAGGGAGAGAGAATGAGATTCTTGGCTCTCGGTTACCCTGGCCGATACAGTCCACTTCTGTTGGCCCACCGAGGACTGTTCTTTCTCTCGCTTTCTTTTAGTCCCCCTTTCCCTCATCATTACTCTCTCTCTCTCCTCCATCTCTGTCTGTTCGTCTCAGGGCTGGGAGTATGAGTCTTAGCAGCCCCAGAAATAGCACAGTCTCCTCTTTTCCGTAGGTACCCAGGGACTGCCGTCCCGCTGTACCCTCTCAGCAGGAAGGGTGTGTGTGTGTGTGTGTGTGTGTGTGGTGTGGCTAGTATCCACATGCTTCCCAGACAAAATAGTTTGGAAGAGTTAGTGCATATATAATGCAGACTTTTTGTGACGTTTTTGTTCACTTCAGTTGTTCAGGCATACAACAATTGTTTTTGAGGCAGGCGGAAGTCAGTAGCCGAAGTCTACGCCCCTTCGTCGGTGATTGGTCAATAATAGGGAATCTTCACTAAAGTCTTTGTTGTCATTCAACGAGAGATGACTCATTTTCATGTAAAAAATAAGAGACAAATACTGCAAACATCTTAGTTAGATGTAAAATTGCGAGACTAAGATCTCCTCAGCAAAAACTTCAAAATTAATAACAGATTTCTTGAGTTATCTTAGATTAATTTGGACTATTTTGAAGAAGTGTATACTGGCTACGGCGTCTCAAAATGGACAAACAATACTATCGCCACTTTTTAACGGAGTATACAAGCACACTTGTTCGGTTCACCTAGCCGAGCTCGGCGCCAGCTGAACTGAAGAATGCTGACGCCTTAACAGACACATCTCTTGGGCCTGTGCCAGCCAAGCAGGGAGGGACCCAATGGGGGTCTCAGAGAGCTCACCAGGGGTGGCCACCCACCCCCCAAACCCCTCTCCTCGGCTGGCCCCATGTGTCTGAAGCATCTGGTAGGGCCTTCCATCATCTCTCCTCACTTCCCCATTAGGAGCCAGCATGCTGGCACACCACTATCCAGTCCAGGTGATGATGCAGATGGGGCTTGGAATCTGTCAGAGACTGCCAGTGAATGTGAACAAAGGGGTTTATATGAATGTAATTACCTGTTGTGATCCACATGGCGTAATCCTCAGTTAAAAGAAGCCAAAACGTCAGCAATGGTAACCATTCCATTGACGCCAACGATCATGGCAACCCGATCACCTGCACAGCTTGGATGCCCATACAGACAGACACCACTCTGTACTGGTTGGAGGAGGTGTGTCAGTGCTTTTGCAGCAGGCTAATGCAGTTTGGCAGCGTGCTAACAGGGTGATGGGCTGACCGGCAGTGCATAACCTATTGTGGGGGAGGGTGCTACATTTTACAGCACGTCGTCAAACCAGTCGCACAGTCAGGTTGTGTTAAGACACAGACATGGTTCGTTTAGTTTCAATCCATTAACATGATCTGTCTCAGTAAACAGAGCTACAGTAAAGACAAAGGAGCATAGCCGAGCTCAAAACGTATGTGGGCAACCACACACACACACACGTCAGAGTCATAGAGTGCATTCGGAAAGTATTCAGACCCCTTGACTTTTTCAAAATTTGTTACATTACAGCCTTATTCTAAAATGTATTAAATATTTTTTTCCCCTCATCAATCTAAACACAATACACCATAACGACAAAGCAAAAACAGGTTTTTAGAATTTTTGCAAATGTATATATATATATAAAAAAACTGAAATTTCACATTTACATAAGTCTTCAGACCCTTTACTCAGTACTTTGTTGAAGAACCTTTGGCAGCGATTACAGCCTCAAGTCTTCTTGGGTATGACGCTACAAGCTTGGCACACCTGTATTTGGGGAGTTTTTCCCCCAATCTTCTCTGCAGATCCTCTCAAGCTCTGTCAGGTTGGATGGGGAGCGTCGCTGCACAGCTATTTTCAGGTCTCTCCAGGGATGTTCGATCAGGTTAAAGTCCGGGCCCTCCTGGCTGGGCCACTCAAGGACATTCAGAGACTTTTCCCGAAGTCACTCCTGCATTGTCTTGACTGTGTGCTTAGGGTCATTGTCCTGATGGAAGGTGAACCTTCACCCCAGGCTGAGGTCCTGAGCGCTCTGGAGCAGGTTTTCATCAAGGATCTCTCTGTACTTTACTCCGTTCGTCTTTGCCTCAAACCTGACGAGTCTCCCAGTCCCTGCCGTTGAAAGACATCCCCACAGCATGATGCTGCCACCACCATGATGCTGCCTCCACCATGCTTCACCGTGGGGATGGTGCCACGTTTCCTCCAGACGTGACGCTTGGCATTCAGGCCAAATAGTTCAATCTTCGTTTCATCAGACCAGAGAACCTTGTCATTTTCCTTTTATTGAGGAGGGGCTTCCGTCTGGCCACTCTACCATAAAGGCTTGATTGGTGGAGTGCTGCAGAGATGGTTGTCCTTCTGGAAGGTTCTCCATCTCCACAGAGGAACTCTAGAGCTCTGTCAAGGCCCTTCTCCCCCGATTGCTCAGTTTGGCTGGGCGGCCAGCTCTAGGAAGTGTCTTAGTGGTTCCAAACTTCTTCCATTTAAAGACTATGGAGGCCACTCTGTTCTTGTGGACCTTCAATGCTGCAGACATTTTTTGGTACCCTTCCCCAGATCTGTGCCTCAACACAATCCTGTCTTGGAGCTCTACGGAAAATTCCTTGGACCTCGTGGCTTGGTTTCTGCTCTGACATACACTGTCAACTGTGGGACATCATATAGACAGGTGTGTGCCTTTCCAAATCATGTCCAATCAATTGAATTTACAACAGGTGGACTCCAATGAAGTTGTAGAAAAAACTCAAGGATGATCAATGGAAACAGGATGCACCTGAGCTCAATTGAGTCTCATAGCAAAGGGCCTGAATACTTATCTTATTAAGGTGTTTTTTTTATTTGTAATAAATTGGCAAAAAAAATCTAAAAACCCATTTTCACTTTGTCATTATGGGGTATTGTGTGTAGATTGCTCAGGAAAACAAAATATTTTATACATTTTAGAATAAGGCTGTAATGTAGTAAAATGTGGAAATAGACAAGGGGTCTGAATACTTTCCAAGGTACTGTATATGAAGACTAGACTGCATGTGAAAAGATAAGGAATGTGGAGAGAAGGTATGGATCGTGGATGATCAGGGATAGAGAGGAGAGGAGGAGGGTGTTTTGTGTAGGACTCATAAGATGCCCGAACCCTATGTTTCTCCTAAGACCTTTTTCTTTGCACCGATGGTGCAAGTGTACAGAGTGGCCAGAGCCCACCACCACCAAACTGTCACTTGCAGAGCTAGAGGGGCCTACCCAGCCTAGATATTGAAAGAGAGCGGTCTACAGTGGAAACTTGGCAGCCAGTTAACACCAGTTTTGTCTATTAAAGCCTTCTCTGCTAGCTCCAGTATTGGACCCGGACCAGACGGAAACACCTTCGACTGAGGGATAACATACCCAACTGATTAAAATGTCCATTGGATGTGCTTGGGGGGACTCAGATATTCCCAAGGACAGACTCTCCAAGCTGGCTCATCTTAAACATGTCCACCCACCACTACGCTGTGATAGTTAAATTAAAAGCACGCCACGAAATCAGATGTCTAAGAAAAGTTGTCATAGTAACTGCCGCTTTCCGTAGATGTTCAAGCCAAGGCTAAACAGAGATAACTCAATTAGTACATTTGAATTAGCCTGTCGACCCCATTACTACACTAAGTGTATTTATGGTATTTCAGTGTCACCGTTGAATTGGATAGGTTTTATGAACGCAAACAAACGCTCTTCTACGTGCACACACACACTAAGTTGACAGAAGCTGTACCAATATGGATTGCCATTTGGATCTCTTGCAAAGCAGGAATCAGTTTTACAACCCAAAAATTGAAATAATTTTGGGATGAAATCGTAACTGTGCTAAATCCTTCTTCCATTAATATTTATGTCCACCTAAAACTAAAATCCTCCTACTTCCTGCCCCCTCTGCTCCTCTTTGTCCTTGATTCTTTCCTACATGGCTCAGGGTGAGAGCAGGAGACAGGCTCTAAATTGTTTAAAAAAAAATCTGTCTCTTCATCTCCCTTCATCTGCACTGATTGGAACATACTTGACAAGTGAAAACAATAATGGTGGAAGCTCATCATGAGGCTGGCTTTCACCTGGAAAGTTGTCAGTGCTGAAGAAGAACAGGGAGCGAGGTGAGGTCAGATTTTGATGCGGTAAAGAATGAGCCGGAGAGAGAAATTACAGGAGAACTCTTTAGCTTACACAACAGCCTCAGCCTGGTCTGAGCCAGTACCATGCCAACCCCTGACTCAACATTTGGCCCAGTTCAGAATCAGAATCAGCAAGAATTAGATATGCATTACAATTAGATATTGGCTAAACTGTATAGGGAATGTGTAGGATATCAGAGCCTGACTGATGATCTATCCCAATGCAGTCAGGGAAACATGCATCAATAGTCTATACGAGCTGGGTGGATACAACTCCCAGAGTGTCATGGCGAGTTCATGCATGAGCTATGCAGCATAATATCAACATATATATTTTACACAAGGGGCCCATTCCCTTAAAAAGATCCTTAATCTAGTTTTGTGGAGAAAAGTTGTTCATTGATAATCCTCACACAGCTAGGAGGAATGAGGAGTGATGCCGGTTCACTGTTGAATTATAAACTAATACATTATCAGTTCACCAAACAGTTGTCTCGACAGACAATGATACATCAAAATGGTTTAGGGTTTGAGGACTGCATTGAGCTTACATACTGTTATGATTTGCACTTGTAGGCACAACTGGCAGCAAATGGACAATGTGCTTCTTTGTTGATTAGTGCAATATATAATAGTGAGTTTGACAGTTTTGAGCTTGTAGCTTACTGACATGAATGCCTTGCCAGTCTTCAACAGCCTAAAACAATGTGTGCCATTGCCATAACGACATGATAAGAGGGCAGAGCACTTGTAAACTGTCACCAAGTCACAACAGTGACAAGTACAGTGTATCTCATACAAGTGATGCAGTGCATCGCATACAGTCATGTAAGCTTGATGAGTATGATGCATTGCTCCCCCGAAAGTGTAGTTTACCTTGATGAGGCATTGTTATGGTATCGTTGACATTAGTGGAGCCCACGTTATAAATTATGACTGCAGAAGCGTTGTGGAGTGCAGCGACGTTGCGAATTTTATCTCTGAATGTACAATTCCCTGCAGCTATCAACGCCATCCAAGCATTGTTTTGATAAGGCAGGGGATACTTAGCGTTGGGGTCGCAAGCTTGTCTCTCTTGCAAAAGCAAAGGCATCAACACTTGCCCTCTTGCTTCTTTCTTGGGGGAGTGCTCGCCATATCTTCCACACTCAGTCTTCTCTGTTTTGATTTCTGAAGTCACGGGATCCACATAAGTAATGTTGACAAACGCGGTGTACCATTCTTCTTTCTCCGCCACCGTAAAGTCCAGGCACAGAAAATGCACGAAGCAAAAGGATAGCAGCCATGTTGAGAACGCTAGACTGCGGCAGGCTTGGATGAGGGACGTTGCCATGTTCAGTCCGAGGATATAGCGAGCGTTTCCCTCTCCTCCAAACCTAAAAGCTGCCTCTCGCTGGTAGCCTCCCCACCTTTCCAAGCTCGACGACTACGATTTCGGACTACCCTGAAGATGAAATACTTGAAAAGTGATGCAGCAAACCAACTGATTAAAGGTAGTTTCTGGTTGTTGACAGAAATGTTTTTAAACAGTTGGTTGTAGTCGTGCTTCTCCACCCTGCCTACTGCTACCTAAGCGACTGGCCTGTAATGTTGTTGTCAGTCAGCTGTGCGCGCTGGACAAGCTTTCTTAACATGTGACCTGGGCGGGGATCACGAAGATAGTCGAACCTGTCCCCCATAATACAGGGTAGTGTTCGCCTGTACAGGGATCGGCAATAGGCGTCCGCGAATTATTGATTTTCGCCCACCAAAGTTGTTAGTAAAAAAAAGCAAATATATACACTACAGGTCAAACGTTTTAGAATACCTACTCATTCAAGGGTTTTTCTTTATTTTGACTATTTTCTACATTGTAGAATAATAGGGAAGACATCAAAATGAAATACACATATGGAATCATGTAGTAACCAAAAAAGTGTTAAACAAATCAAAATATATTTTATATTTGAGATTCTTTAAATAGCCACCCTTTGCCTTGATGACAGCTTTGCACATGATATGTGTATATATATATATATATATATATATATATATACTTTATTATGGGAGGTTTTAGCAATGGTAAAATAATGTAAAATCATCAGGAATTCAGCCAAACTGTAATTTAATGTAGAACATATCTTCCCAAGTATTCCAACAAATAAAAAAAATGTGTTGCTTGCAATATGTAATCACAATATTTATCCAGCAGAGGGCAATATTGTTTACTTGATTACAGGTCACAGCCCCCCCCCCCCCCCCTCCACACACACACACACAATTTACATTGGGGGTTTCGAATTACAGGTTAATATTGTCAAGACACATTGCAGAAAAATAATATGACCATAGCCGTGGGTCTGTGACCTGTAATCAAGTAAACATTGCCCTCTGCTGGGTAAATATTGTGATTACATTCTGTACATTTTTGTACAGTAATAAGGTGACAGGTTGTTGCATTTCCACAGCACAGCCTGGGGAAGGGAGATTTCACTGGAAATAACAAGGCCATGTCTCCATCTAATCACTTTCCTTACCATTTTGAAGTAGGAAACCAAAAGTATTTTATGCCATTGCCACCACATATGAAATGACAAAATCGATTCCATTTGATCTGCATTTGCCAAGGCGTAAAACTATTGACGTAATAATTTTGGAGTCAATTCAATCAAACTCACAGTGCAGTATTTGCACAAGACTGTATGAATTTGTCCCTCAGTCAGTGGTCAGGTGCCTTGTTAATAGTAAACAAATTGTGAAATATATATCTCTTGCAGTAGCTGACAGCTAGCTGACATTCATTATGTTGGTATCAGAGACATGGGGGAAGTTTAAGGAAATGACTCAGAACACAGAATGACACAGAACACATCAACAACAGCACAGTTTCTGTTTGAGCCATCTCATTATACTTTGTGGTGGTTACAGCACCTACACATAATAACCCCATAATGTCAAAGTGGAATTATATATTTATTTTTTCTACAAATCAATTAAATATGAAAATCTGAAATGTCTTGAGTCAATAAGTATTCAACCCCTTTGTTATGGCAAGCCTAAATAAGTTCAGGAGTAAGAATGTGCTTAAGTCACAGAATACAGTAGGTTGCATGGACTCACTATGTGCAATAATAGTGTTTAATACTGTAGTGGGCTAAATCAGGGTCACAGTGATTATTGGTAGTCTTAAACAAATCTACATTGAAACAAAGTATATACCTCACACACATGGTTATGGGCTTAAAAAAAAGTCACCTATACCATGTCTGATATAGAGTTGATGTATTACATTTTGATTTTGCATCCCAATATTACACTTTATATACATCACAAAAGACTGAAATATAACAAAACTGTTTGACAGAAACATTGTAATTTGTCTGTTTTAAAAATATATATTTATTAATAAAACTATGAATAATATTAATAACATTCCACCCATGAGGCCAAATAGGGTGCTTTGGTCATTGACTGCAGGAAATGGCTACAATGATTTTTGAATGCCTACCTCGTACCCCACACACAATTATCTGTAACGTCCCTAAGTCGAACAGTGAATTTCAAACAGCGCATGCACGCTGACACGGTCGCCAGTTGTACAGTGTTTCCTCCGGCACATTGCTCCTGCTGGCTTCCGGGTTAAGCGAGCAGTGTGTCAAGAAGTAGTGCGGCTTGGCAGGGTCATGTTTCGGTGGATGCATGTCTCTCCACATTAGCCTCTCCCGAGTCCGTACGGGAGTTGCAGCGATGGGACAAGACTGTAACTACCAATTGGGTATCATGAAAAAAGGGTAAAAACTTTATAAATAAAGCTAAGCACAGACTAAATCCTAGAGGAAAGCCTGGTTCAGTCTGCTTTCCAACAGACACTGGGAGACAAATTCACCTTTTGTCACGTGTGCTCCCTCTCCGGCCTCTAGGTCACCAGGCTGCTCGTTATGTCGCACACCTGCCACCGTCGTTACGCGCACCTGCGCATCGTCAGACTCATCTGGACTCCATCACTTCCCTATATATGTCACTCCCTTTGGTTCCTTCCCCAGGCGTCATTGTTTATTTTTCTTGTTTTGTATTATGTGCCGTTTATTTTACTAAAACACTCACTCCCTGAACTTGCTTCCCGACTCTCAGCGCACATTGTTACAGAATGACGCCTCACCTAAGGGAAGCGGGAATGACTTTGTGTCCGGGAGCTGCTACAGGCTTGCATGCCTCAGACAGATCGCCAGGCTCCCCGGCCTTCGCGGGTTCGTCAGGCTCTCAAGCCTCAGCTGGATCGCCAGTCTCCCCTGCTACAGCCGGCCCGTCGGTCTTTCATGTCTTCACCGGATCGCCAGGCTCCCCTGCTTCCACCGGCTCGTCAGGCTCTCATGCCTCAGCTGAATCGCCAGGCTCCCCTGCTTCCACCGGCTCGTCAGGCTCTCATGCCTCAGCTGGATCGCCAGGTTCCCGCGCCTCAGCAGAGGTGATCGGTCCGCTCCTGATCCCGAGATCGTCCCTTTGGTCGGCGTCTTGCGGCTGGAAGGGGGTACTGCCATGTGTGCTTCCTCTCCGGCCTCTAGGTCACCAGGCTGCTCGTTATAGTGCACACCTGTCACCATCGTTATGCGTACCTGCGTGTCGTCAGACTCATCTGGACTCCATCACTTCCCTGAATGTCACTCTCTTTGGTTCCTTCTCCAGGCGTCAATGTTTCTGTTTCATGTCTGTGTGCTGTTAATGTTTCTTGTTTTGTATTATGTTCCCTTTATTTTCTTAACACTCACTCCCTGAACTTGCTTCCCGACTCTCAGCGCACATTGTTACACCTTTCAGCAGGACAATAAAATAAAACACAAGGCCAAATATACGCTAAAGTTGCTTACCAAGACAATATTGTATGTTCCTGAGTTTTGACTTAAATCTACTTGACAGCGCTTGAAGAAATGGGATTTCAATAAAAAAATTGTACAATCCAGGGGTGCAAAGCTCTGACTTACCAAGAAATATGCACAGCTGTAATCACTGTCAAAGTGTATTCTAACATGTATTAACTCAGGGGTGTGAATACTTACACTACTGTTCAAAAGTTTGGGGTCACTTTGAAATGTCCTTGTTTTTGAAAGAAAAACATTTTTTTTTGTCCATTAAAATAACATCAAATTGATCAGAAATACAGTGGCGACATTGTTAATGTTGTAAATTACTATTGTAGCTGGAAATGGCTGATTTTTTTATGGAATATCTACATAGGCGTACAGAGGCCCATTATCAGCAACCATCACTCCTGTGTTCCAATGGCACGTTGTGTTAGCTAATCCAAGTTTATCATTTTAAAAGACTAATTGATCATTAGAAAACCCGTTTGCAATTATGTTAGCCAGCTGAAAACTGTTGTGCTGGTTAAAGAAGCAATAAAACTGGCCTTCTTTAGACTAGTTGAGTATCTGGAGCATCAGCATTTGTGGGTTTGATTACAGGCTCAAAATGGCCAGAAACAAATAACTTTCTTCTGAAAATTGTCAGTCTATTCTTGTTCTGAGAAATGAAGGTGAGAAATTGCCAAGAAACTGAAGATCTCGTACAACGCTGTGTACTACTCCCTTCACAGAACAGCGCAAACTGGTTCTAACCAGAATAGAAAGAGGAGTGGGAGGCTCCGGTGCACAACTGAGCAAGAGAACAAGTACATTAGAGTGTCTAGTCTGAGAAACAGATGCCTCACAAGTCCTCAACTGGCAGCTTCATTAAATAGTACCCGCAAAACACCAGTCTCAACGTCAACAGTGAGGTGTTGAGGTGACTCCGGGATGCTGGCCTTCTAGGCAGAGTTCCTCTGTCCAGTGTCTGTGTTCTTTTGCCCATCTTAATCTTTTATTTTTATTGGCCAGTCTGAGATAGGGCTTTTTCTTTGCAACTTTACCTAGAAGGTCAGGAATTTTAATTAGGAATTTTCTATTACGGTATCTTTACTTTTACAGAATTATGACAATTGGATACCTTTTCCACCACTGGTTAGAGGTAATAATACAGACAACAGCAATAACACAATCTTCAAACAGGCCGACTGTTCTCTTTCTTCAAGGCTTCACTATCGACCCGTTTGATCTGCATGTGGTCTTCTCCATTTCTCAAAAGCCCCCTTCATTCCTTGAATGTGGAATGAATCTGTCAATAACCAATAATAAACTGCCATTTTTTATTTAGGTTCCCTACACCCAGTGGTGGAAAAAGTAGCAGTTGTCAGACTTAAGTAAAAGTATAGATACCTTAATTTAATAGAATGTTCCTCAACTAAAAGTGAAAGTCACCCAGTAAAATACTACTTGAGTAAAAGTCTAAAAGTATTTGGTTCTGAATATACTTAAGTATCAAAGTAAATGTAATTGCTAAAATATACTTAAACATCAAAAGTCAAAGTCAAAGTATAAATCATTTCAAATTCATTATATTACGCAAAACAGGTGGCACCATTTTCTTGTTTTGAAAATGTACGGATAGCCAGAGGTGGATGACCACGCATTCTTTTGATAAGTGCGTGAATTGGACAATTTTCCTGTTCTGCTAAGCATCCAAAATGTAACGAGTACTTTTGGGTGTCAGGGGAAATTAATGGGGGAAAAAGTACATTATTTTCTTTAGGAATGTAGTGAAGTAAAAGTGAAAGTTGTCAAAAAGATAAATAGTAAAGTAAAGTACAGATACCCCAAAAATCTACTTAAGTAGTACTTTAAAGAATTTGTACTTAAGTACTTTACACCACTGCCTATACCCTAGAAATAGCCTAAATATGACATACACTAACTATGCTATTCTGGGGTGCCCAGGTAGCCTAGCAGTTAAGAGTGTGGGGCCAGTAACCGAATGGTCTCTGGTTTGGATCCCGAGTCGGCAAGATGGAAAAATCTGGTCTTTTGCCCTTGAGCAAGGCAGTTAAACAACAACTGCGCCGATGACATTGAATAAGGCAGCGCCTTGCACCTCTCTGATTCAGAGGGGTTGGGTGAAATGCGGAAGACACATTTTGGTTGAATGCATTCAGCTGTGCAGCTGACTAGGTATCCCCCTTTCCTTATTCAGTTATATACTGGGGAAATCCTTACTTTAGGTGTTTTCTCCTTCAAGGAGTGTTTACCGTAGCACCGCTGTATTGATTTCGGGGTTTTGGCAGCTCACAACAGAACAGGGGCAGGAAAAGCAACATTTCCTTAGAATGGGAACCCTTGTTTCAGTTCTGCTTCCGTTTTTTTTAAGGGAAGGACTGCTTCTAAAATGGGGATGTGAGGATGTGTCAGATGCAAAGCTATGGAACAGATAGTTCTGTTTTGGTTCTGTGATGGTAAGAGAAGGCAGGGAGGAAGGCCCTACTGCCAAGCGGAAAGCAGCTCTCCACGATCAACTCAACCATGAAGGGTTTAACTCGACTGGGACTGAGAGCGAAGCTTGAAAGCCTCAATCCCTGATGTCTGCCTGACAGTAAAAAAGCATTGAAGAAATCCCCATCTCTGTCAGGAGAGCTTGTCTCAGTAGGAAATGGAAGTCTAAGCCATTTAAACTGACAACTATTTCAGTAATGGGATTAAAACATCTAACTAACTGGTTGGATTAGTTTAGAAAAATGTGTTATTTATTTTTGTGTAGCATAACATTTAATGAACTCTACACATAAACCCAATCCAATTATGAATTAATTTGCCCCTCTGCCCACTAAATGGCAGAAAGGTAAGCCTCACTTGAATCCTGCCCTAGATTTAAGGTGCTTTTGAGTGACAGAAGAAAAGTTGAGGCTAGAAACACAAAAAGTTTTGTAGATGAAACAGGGTGAAACTTAGAGGGACTTTTCGATCTAGTGGAAGAGTGTAAAAGGTATCTTTAAGAAAGAAAAGAGAACAGAGTAAACTTCAGTTGGAAATGAGATCTTGTGAACTCAATTACACGTATTTAGGGGGTCCCTTTGAGTCGGCATTATGTCAGTGGGTTTGTTTGTTAGTCCTAAATGTCAAGTTTCCATCCCCCACATCTGTGGTTGAAACTGCTCCTCCAGACTATGTACACAAACACTGACTGAACAGAGCCCCTAACATAGCCCCACTGTGGTTACTGGTGAATAGGTGGAGGGTAAAAAAATTGTGCACTATGCACATCTGCTTGTCCCTACCTTCGGCCTCAGTCTAAACCGACAAAAACAAAAAACAGAAAACGTAGCGACATCGGTCTCGTCTCTGCAGCGCCGAAACCCTTTTACTTAATGTGGTCTGTCGAGGGAAAGTCGAGCAACCTCAGACAAGGTCTCCCACGCGTCGATGGAAGCTGTGAAACCTTAAAGTGCAGTCAGTTTAGCAAAGCTAGACCCACACACATAGATATAAAAAAAGCACAGTTAAGTACAGGCCTTTAGCAGACCATGGACCACATACTGTAGACAGAGAGACGTTGTGGAATATAAACCATTTCTATCTCCATCAAATCCCACATATTTACCCAACATGTTGACACACAAACATTTGTTGACTCATGTCTGACAGGTTTGTGGGTGTGTGGTGTTGAAGGAACTGATGTTTGAAACTGGATAGGATTTTTGTGTACCTTTTCAGCCCTCTAACTGGGAATTTACAAATTCAACGTTTTCATTCTTAAACACCCCCTTCTCAAGTTTTTAAGAAATCCCAAATGTGTGTGGCATGTCATTGTAAAACCCACTGGACATAGGTGTAAGTTATGGCAATTGTATTTGCTTATAATATTGCTTTGATTGTATTTGCATTAAAGAATAAAGTACAGATGAAGGAAACCATTACAATTGATCCACTAATTGGTACCAGGTGGCAAAAACAACAAATGCAAAACAGCAAGAGCCAGCAGTGACAGCTTTGCGCCTGAAGACAGCTTCGACACCTGATATTTGTAAACAGTAGCCAAGTCATATCGATGAACAACTTTAGTCATTTGAATTCATACTTTATTACCACGTAGGGCCTAGGCTATAATTATGCAACCACCTCCCACAAAGTTGACGTAGTGATGTGGCCACTCTATGACGCGTGTTGTTGATACCGAGCTGTGCCGTAGCGGCGCTAGAGAGTGGGTTGTATTAAATGACATTGTTGTTCGATGTGGAGGCAGGCAGCATACATATATGTTGGATAGTAGGTTGTAAATAGCCTAATGGATATAACGTGCTTGTGGGCACATTATTTTGCGTCCAACCATCGCTCATTCTGAAATATCTGACGACCGATGAACGAGGACTCGTCCGCGGCATCGATATCCACCTGACAGCGGTTACAACACAGATGATAAACAACAAAGACCGAACCGAAGTGTCGCTCTCAGATCCATCCCTACCGAAATCTGTCAGATTCGGTTGTTTTAATGCGAAAACCGCTTTATTGTGCCACCTAGTAATTGAGTTCCACTGAATGTATTGCACACCTTTTTTTTTGCATATTTGGCGTGCACGGCTGGAATCCAATCACCTCTCACGCAGCCGTGAATGGAAGTTTGGAGAGTGTATTTTATTTTTGCGTGTTTTTAGCGAATAAATAGGGCCTTCATGCTGTCATAGTTCTATACCTACCCTGTAACCAAGTTGTCCTTGTCCAATTGTACGTGTTATTCGGTGGACCTGCATCGAACCTCAGCCACTGGACAGACCGAACCAGCATTCCAGTTCATTTGACAGGCACCGCCTGAATCAGCTGGATTTGATGTGCTTTTAGAATCAACAAGACGAAGATGTGGGTGCACCCTGAAGAGGTGTTGCAAGCGGGTGCGTTGTGGATAACCGAGCGAGCAAATCCCTATTTCATCCTCCAGAAACGCAAGGGCCACGGGGACGGCGGAGGAGGACTAGCGGGTGAGATACATATAACTGTCTCTCTCTCCGTCTCTAAATCATGGATTATTGTAGCCAAGCATAGCTCAACTCCACGAATGTTCTATCGTCGAGTTCAGATATACTTGGCTAGGATTATTTAACGCTATTACAGCTGTGATGCAAGCAGTGCCAAACCAAATGATTGTCCCCTGGCCGGGTCTCTCGCTTGGTTTGGGAGATTATTCATGCCTCACAGATGTTTAGTGATGGAGAGAAGATTGCATGCGTAGTGAGGGATAGAGGTCAGGTCACTCGGGTATCAAAGGGGTGACAATGGCATGAGGGGATGTAGACCGGTATGAATGAATAGACACGTGACCCTAATAGCCCCTACTACTATATTTTATTTATTTAACTAGGCATGTCAGTTAATAACAAATTCTTATTTTACAATGATGGCCAAACCCTCCCCTAACCCGGATGACGCTGGGCCAATTGCGCGCCACCCTATGGGACTCCCGATCACAGCCGGTTGTGATACAGCCCGGGATCGAATTGAGATGCAGTGCCTTAGGCCGCTGTGCCACTCGGGAGCTACTATAACTAGACAAATGCAGGTGTGATTTTATCTGAATGATTTTATCTGAATGTTTTAGGCTCAGAATAGTCATAGGGCCATTGTTGTATATTTATGGACCACCCCCCACAGAACTACATGGAGTTGTACCCTTATGGAGTTAGTGGGCATTCAGCAGCTAATGTACCCTATTGATCAGCATCCCAAGATCTGGGCTATTTATGTAGGCCTTTGTACTTTAGGTGATCCTGGAAAATTGTAACTAATATTGTTGCAAAGAGTAAGCCTTCTATATACCCTTTAAACCATTAAGAAAACAAGGAAAGAAATGCATAGATTTGTTAAATAGATAATCATTGACTGTGCTTAGTTCACTCCAATTGTAATCTCATTAGGCTACTAGCTAGCTAACATAAGGCTGGACACATCTCCCCTGACAGGGAAGACATATTCCAGCACTTGCGTCTGTTAAAAGGCTCCAATAAATGGAAATGAACATGTGATTGATTAGAGCCCAGCACGCCCAGGGAATGTTAAAATGGCTGGTGATGTGTCATTCCCCGTACTGAATTTTGAATGCCACTGAGACAACCCATACACAGGGAGACATGCAGAGCAAAGGCACACTCTTTCTTCCCGGCAGGAGTAGTACATGCTGAATCATCTCTCCCTCTCCTTTCTCTACTCCTCTCCTCTATTCCTCTTCTACTTCACTCACTCATCCAAATTAGTCCACAGTCACTAGGAGGACTGCTACATCAGGGAGGAGCAATAATTTTAAGGACCATAGGTCCTGTGTCTGCATCTAAAATGGTGCACTATTTCCTATGTAGTAGGAAATGTAGTCCTATGTAGTCAAAGAGAGTTGGACTGTGTACTGCTGTCCTCAGTGTTAGCCAGCCAGTAATGAATATGACAAGGGGAGACAAAATGGCCTGCAAGTATCTCACTTCATTGGTCAGCAACAAGACATTTCGCTGACATTTTACTGATGGACGGAGCCGTTATTTTTCCCGCATGCCAGCGACTGAAAGTTAGCCCCCGAACCAACACTCTGCCTCTCCCTATTGTCTCGGGGCAGCGACAATAGCGACACAAAGCGTGCGGTGGCGATATGTGATGATGTCATTGTTATGTGAATACTGAGCGGACCGTGTGGTGTGCCAGTTGGCCTGCTGAGGAGAGGAGAGAGCCCGGGCACAATGACTGGCACTGCCCAGTAAACACCCCCTTTCAGCGGGCAGAGAAAGCCAAGCGAGCACCTGGTCCTCCTGGGGCATATGGAAGGGCACCAGGGCCAACGCTTTTTGACTTATAGCCATATTTATGAGGCTACTTGATATGAGGAAAAGTCAACATTATCATTTTTTTGATTTAATTGATTTATAGAGACTGGAAACAGATTTTTCTTTTACAGTTTCATTATAGACGACTAGTTCCCCTAAATCAATCTTAAGTCATAAGATTTGAAAAATGTCACGCTTCAATTGTGAAATGTTGACGATAATAATTTGGTAGGTGCTTATATTGGTTCTATTTCCCACTTGTACAATTGTGTATTAATACACATGTGAATTGGAAATGTTTGTTTTTGCATATCCCCACTCCTTGAGACACCCTCGGAGAGTGGTGTCTCTGCCAGGGTCTGCCATTATCTTCGGCGACGCTGGAGCAATTTGGGTTAAGTGCTTTGCTCAAGGGCACATGGGCAGATTTTTCACCTTGTCGGTTCGGGAGTTAGAACTAGCGACCTTTCGGGTACTGGTCCAATGCTCTAACCACTAGGCTACCTTCCACCCCAAATGTTGGATTGTAGCTTATTCACCATATGATACTTTCAATGCAAAAATGACACTATCCAAGGGACAATAAGCTAACCTATATTACCTAACATTTCACAATAGTGTGACATTTTGGAATCGTTATGACCTGAAACTCTACTAGGCCTACATGTGTTGGGTGACTAACATCACGTACACATGATGACATCGCCCTCAATAGACACTTGGACTAGACTTCTAACCATCGACCTCTTTAACCATCGACCATTACCCACACAATCATCTGCTGCTTTACATCACCTATCTGTCTTATCTGGTGACCTCTGACCTGGAGGTACACATTGAGGCTTGGGAAAGAAGAAAAGGAATAACACTACAGTTGTGTTACAGGGGGTTCGGTTAGAGAAACATGACTTAAAATAACATGTATGGTGTGACTTCGTATCAGGTTCTTGTTATTTGAAACAACATTGATTCTCAGCCAGTGGGGTGATTAGGTGCTGTGTCAGTACTTGGGAGAATATAGACCAGTGTTTCTGCTGGTGGTGGTGCTGGTGGTGGTGCTGGTGGTGCTGCTCCACAGCAAAATCATTACCGCCACGTCCCAAAAAATATTGAACATGAGAAAATATTTCTGCCGATGATAGAACAGTCCACATTTACTTTTCCTCTGCAAACAAACAAGTAATGAATATAGAAATCGGGTAACCCCGTAGTAGAATAGTTCATCTTTTATAGTCGGCTTGTTTTTGTGTGTTCTATGCAAGATAAATATTATTTCCGTGGCACATTCAAGTGCCATAAGGAGGGAAACATGCATTCTGACAAGCAGTCGATGCATGCATATTTCTCAACTCCTAAATATGCACGAACTGCACCAGGCAGTTTTTAGTGCATTGGGGATATTTGGGATAAATGTAACACTGGTCAATTGTAGGATAACTTTGAGGTAAAACACCACCATACCTTAAGTACAGGCAGGGGGTGTGTTACCCCGGGTGACTAGTTACCCTAACAGGTAGCTAGCTCTACATTATATTCACTGTGTTTATGCATAATAACTAGTTAAAATAATTGGCTAATGATTAGCCCAATAGGGTAACTGCAGACAGGTAGTCCCATGCTTCAGACTATTTATTTGCACTTCTCTGCATCAGTTGGGCTACAGGTGATAATGCTTATTGCTAATGGCATACCTGATAATATGGACCATGCATAGACTATATGCATTGTCCAATATGTTAAAATATTTTTTCAAAATAATTTTACAAATGTGTTAGTGCGCTCATTTCTGGAGGTGGAAATTATATTTTAGATGGTGTCAGCATAATTAAATTTTTGGAGTAGAAAGTCATTTTTTTAATAAGTCACCAGTACTGCGCTACTCAGTCCTTCTCCATAAAAATGATCTGGCAGGGAACCCAGACCCCCAAAGCAAGGGTGAGGAGGGACCCTTCCTTCAATCCCCATTGGAACTTCCTCTACACTGCTACACATTTTTCCAGATGAAACACTGAAATAGACCCAACAGAAAGCAGGACGGAGACCGATGAAAAGGAGAGGAAAACCGATTGCTTTTGCTCAAAGATGTTTTTTTCCCCCACTCTTGAGTGGAAAGTAGGAACTAGCCGTCTCAGCTGAACAGAGAATGGAGCTTTACTAAGTAACAATAGGCAGCCCAGCTTCTGACCTTGTTTCCTGGCTTCTCCAATCTATAAAAAGTCCAAAACATCACATGATGCTGGTCTGTTCTCCAGTCTACTGTATGTAGACTCGGGCTCGTTTCTTTCCATCCCCACCCACAACAAAGGAAGCATTTCTCATCATTGGAGCTTAGTTTCTGTACATCTTGTTTTTCTTTGGTCGTGTGTGTGTGTGTTAGTTACGTGGGAGGTGTTGAAAGTACAATCAAATGTATAGGAACATATAGTCACAGACAATTGTGTGGTTTCCCAAAGTTCATGTTATAGATTAAAGGGTAAACACCAAGCTATAGGTCTGGGGTCCGCCTTCTCTTCACCATATACAAAACACCACAGTACAGTAGCTCATGTTAACTCTTGTTATTATAGCATGGTGTAGGATCATGTGTTCTGAGGGGAAAGTAGCCCTCTGATCAAAACAAATAATATTGTCACGATGATGTAGGGTGCACTAATTCATTCTTCATAAAATACCATGCATACTAATCCTCTCCATTGCTGTTGATATCTTAACTGTGTAGATTATTTGGAGTGCGCGGTGTGAGCTGTAGGTTGCATGCAGTCGTAGAAGTCACAGGATGTTGTGGGTGTCATCCTTCAGTGGGTCTCACTCGTCAGTGGTCTCTTTTGTTGTGCTTGACACCTGTATTTCCTGTGTTAACCCCTAACACACATCCCTGCAACACCGCTGGGTTCAGGTCATGCCCTGCCTACCCAACTGAGGTGCTTCACAGGTATTGGTTCAGTGTTCTGCAAATCCATGTCTTGAGGTAACCCCCATGGTTGCACATGTGTCAGCCCAGCACAAGCACATTCAATTCAACTAGTCAACTCATGTTCTTAGTTGAATGTGGTGTTAGTGCTGGGCTAGACCAAAAATGTGCAACCCTGGGGGTTCCAGAACTGGACTTAACACTGTTCAACAGAAACAAGTGTTTGAAACTGAAAATGTCATTTTATGCCCACAACATGTTTGTCAGAAAAGCCCAGATCCTGTCATTAGCCAGCCCCAAGTAACAACAACAGCTTCGGTGTCTGTGCTAACCCTTTGAAATGGAGGCTAACACACAAACCTTTTGTATATCGGCCAAGCTGTTCTGTTCTCTCCCATCTAGTTTATTTTCTGTTTCCCTGTGATTTCATACTGTAGCTTTGTTCTGCTTTGCCATTGTAGTTAACACTTGAAACAAATAAATATTATAACTGTACAGTAACCTTATCAATGGTGACTAATGTGAAGATACAGTTGAAAGTTTGTCTGCTGGGTTTTGTTCACGGTGAGTGCAACTACAGGTATAGGCTTAGTTCAGATGGGAAATCTCAAGCCCTTAACACTTGTCAGAACCGACGGCCATATTGTTTACGACCATCCAGTGTGAAACCTGAATTGCCCTTACTGCCTATTAAAGGCCCACTCTGTGATATTTACAGCCGTTTTTGATCATATTCAATTAATATGTTAATGATATATTAATTATCTATTTGCCTTTAATCATTATTTAAGCACTTCTCATTGAATTCGTCCTAACCTTTTATTGCGCCCTGCATAGGATTAAAAGAGAGAAAACAGGAGAGAGGAGAATAGAGGGAGGGAGAAATGGAGCCCCAGAGATGTAATTGTATTCAGATGTCTTCATTAGAGCAGCTAGTGGAGATGAGTGGTGTCCCAGAAGTCCTCCAGCAGACATTATGTATAGAGGGAAGAATATCATCCAGACTGGCTGTTTTGGTTTCTCTTGCTCCATTTCTGCATGTCTATCTCTCTCCCTGTCTGTCTCTGTCCCCCTCTCTCCCCATATTGCTCTTTTCGTCTATCTCGGTCTGTGTGACTCATAGAATTGTATGCGTCCGATGCGCCACTGGCAAAAAGCTGTCGTGGCAATGGTAAAATTCCCAATAGGGAATAAAGTTTCGGGGCAAACTGTGGAATATGGCAGTCAAAAAGCTTCTTTCTATCAAAGGTTGAGTTTGTTGGAGTGTCATTTCCACTCAAACTTTGATGACAACATGTTAGTGTAGACCCCAAGGCATAAAAAAAACGAGACTTTTTTTGGAATTGTGGTACCAGTTTCTTCTGATTTTCTGATCTTGTGGTTTACAATAGACAGTAGCTAGACACTAGTCATGTATTATTACTGTATCAGAGATGAGAAGCATTAGAGTGATAAAACAACTCTTAGAGACAGGAGTTATTGGCTTCTTTCAGCTGTCATAAGTCCGTAATCTGTCCATCTATCTCTCCACTTCCCTCGTTCACTAGATTATAGGGGATTCATCCCTTCTCCATTAGATTATAGGGGATTCGTCCTTTTTATTCCAGGTGACTTTACTCTCACCTTCTCTCCGCATCGATCTGTCACATGGGAAATCTGAGCTCTGTGCCATCTGCCCATCCACCCCACTTCTCCATACAAGAACATTGATACCAGATTCACACATTAGTGCCAACCTGAACCGAACTGTGCTGGCTGGGATATTTTTTTAACTTTCTTTTCCAGCACAGTTCCAGCAACTAGGGTGGATGTGTAACCAGGCCAGCCCAGACCCCATCCACTAAATGTCTCAGAGTAGGAGTGCTGATCTAAGATCAGGTCCCCACCTGTCCATATAAACGTATCTAATTACGATCTAAAAGGCTAAACCGATCTGAGTTCAGCACTCCTACTCTGAGATGCTTTGTAGATACGGGCACAGCCCTGGTTTGTGTGGCTCGGTTTGGTCCTATAATATAAATTGGGCATGAAGCAGTCAAGACAGGAAAGCCACAGCTGCCCGTCAGCCCTAAATGCCCCTTCCTCCTCCCTCTATTTCATAAGTGGTGATCTCATAGCCGGAGGGCTCCATCAAGGGCCTTTCGAGGAGAGCATAAGTGGTCTAACAAGGGTTAATGTACCAGAACGGTCTGCTGTCTCACATGGTGGAGGGGGGTGCTTTGTTACGTGTCCGAAATGGGCTAAAACAGAAACTCTTTTGTTGGGTTTTGCTTTGAAGTCATTTTTTAGGGGGAGGATTCATGACTTGTTTGTATTTGCTTTTAAGTTCTTGGATCACTTACAGGTTTTATTTTCCATCCTCAAGACAATCAATGCATTATCTATTCAATTTCCAAAGAATGTTGTATACATGATCATGATATTCCCACAGTGTCTCCCTCCCTAACCCACGGTATTCCCTGCTCCTCCCACCGCAGGTCTGTTGGTGGGAACACTGGACGTGGTGCTGGACTCCAGTGCTCGAGTGGCCCCCTACAGAATCCTTTACCAGACACCTGACTCCCTAATCTACTGGATCATTGCTCATGGTGTGTACTGTGTGTGTACTGTCTGTGTATAGTTCTCTCTCGCTCTTTCTTTCTCTCCCCCCTCCCCCTTGCACACAAGGTCCTCTCTTCCTGCACCATGTTCTCACTTCCTGCTAATGCCAAGCATCACGTCATGGCCCACTGCTCTTAAAGGGCTAGACTGGGGGGAAACGGATACCAGGAATGGGAATTGATGGTGATTCGCTTAAAATATGAGGGGCTGTCATGATTTTTTTTGTTAATTAGCTAGCATGGTAAATCTTACATTACATCTGCTCACTTCATCCGTTAACACTCTCTCTTTGCATGTTAAAGGGTTAACCACCCTAATGTCCTATATGGAAAAGCTAAAAGGTTAACTCAGGGCTGTAAATGTAAGATACTGACATGATCTCAACCAAATGGGCTATCTCATCACACCTCTTTTGGCTAGTTACAATGGTTTGTGACATCACAGAAACCCCAATCTTCACCTGCCTCTTTCCTTGAGCAGTTATGTCACACAAATCATTTATTACTGCGGAGGAGCCATGATGCAATCACACGGACCCAACATGACAAGCGGGCGGGAAAGGAAAGATTTATTTTTAAAGAGGGATCATTGTGTAAGTAAGGAGAGGCTTCAGAACTATACTCCCCAGACGTAATGAACAATGGCTCTGTTGTTAAATGAACGGAGAGACACACTCACACTGCAACCCTTTTGACCATGACTCTTGAGTTTAGTTTTAGTTAGGGGGTCACGGGTGCCAGGTAGGTCATGCCTACCGGTAATGTTTTGATTTCTCCTTTTTGTTTGTGAGTCAGTCTCATCTGTCAGACATATAGTCTAGACCAATACAAAGGACTGATGACAAAGTCGGTATTAGAATGTAAACTTTTCCTAAGTCCTTATAACATTGATAGAAATAACTTAGTTATTTTGCGTTGTATTACCCAAAATGAAATGATCACGGAAATAATAAGATCAAAACACATTGCACACAACAATTTGACTTTTCTCATCACAAAAGAATAATATGTTGACTTAGGAAAGTCCTGCACACACACAGCATCCATGATACAATAGAAAGGTCTGTAGCTCAATCTGGCTTTATGGGGGGAAGACGGAGGTGGTGGATCGAAAAGCCTGTGTTGTGTTGGAGGACTTTGAATAGTGTGTGACTACGCGCATGTGTATTTGCCTTAGTGAGTGCTCCCATATGGAAAAAGGAGTAGGGGAAAGAAACAGGAGAGAAGACCCTCTCTGAAATGGAAGCCCAGAGAAGAAGACTCCTGAGGGCTGGCAACCACTCCTTCCTCCCCTCTCCCTATCTGCCCATCCTCCAGCACAGAGGGAGAGTGGAGCAGTCTGTCTGCCAGACGTCATCACTAATGTAGCTAAGAGATGAGCAGCAGTGGGCTACTTACAGGGGAGACGGATGAGGCCTCTAACGATAGTGGACACTGCACTGAGGTTTCTGTGCTAGCAGGCTCTGCCTTGACTGGCTCTCAGATTTCACTAGCGCTAAGTAGCTGCTAACAAGTAGCCACAGTAGCACCAATAGGGATTTGCCTGCCAATACTATTCAAAATTCTCCCTGAATTTAAGGTGTGCTGTATCGCAGGGCATTATTATTTCACCTTTTTAAGTAGGATCGTAACATATCTGAAGCTAATTAGCCAATAGCGCTCTAGCCATGAACTTATCGCCATATGTGTGGTAGTAAATCTAGGCCGAGCAGAGGGGATGGCCAAGTAATCTCAGTGGCTGGGCTGTCTAGATTTAATCAAACTTTATTTATATAGCACATTTCTTAGAGGATGCGTTTTAAAGTGCTTAACAAATAAAATAAAAGGTGAGAAAGATAAAAACAAAGTTTTCTATTTAAATGACTAAGACAATAAAAAATGTAAGAGACAACTTAAAATAGTAAAATAACAGTACACATGAGGCTAATGCATTAAAATAAATGTGATTATATATGGGAATATGATTAAAAAGAACCCTAAGTAAAAGCATGTCTAGAGGCTGTTCTAAAGGCCAGGACCATAGTGGTTGAAGGCAGCCTCACCAAACGTTGTGGTTCAGAGTGACCTTTGGAACAGCTGAAAGGCCAGTGATAGAGGATCTGAGGGACAACCTGGCACATATGCTTTTAAGATATCAGACATGTATTCAGGTGCAAACCCACGTAGTGCTTTAAAAATCAATAAAGCCATTTTAAAATCCGCTCTAAAACAAACAGGCAACCAATGCAGTGACTGTGCTCTCCTCCTGGCCTTTGGAAGCACACGTGCTGCGGCATTCTGAATGAATTAAAGCTGGCCAATGTTTTTTTTTGAGGGGGGAGACCAGACAGGAGTGCATTGCAATAATCAAGCCTGTCAGTAATAAAGACATGCATTAGTCAGTGTGGACTTGACAGAGGAATGGTCACACTTTGACAATATTTCTAAGGTAATTAAAAAGCTGATTTGTTCACATTTCTGATGTGGGCCTTCACTGGCCCAATGCTCTAGCCTAGTGGTTAGAGCGTTGGGCCAGTAAACGAAAGGTTGCTAGATTGAATCCCCGAGCTGACAGGGTAAAAATCTGTTGTTCTGCCCCTGAACAAGGCAGTTAACCCACTGTTGCTAGGCCGTCATTGTAAATAAGAATTTGTTCTTAACTGACTTGCCTGGTTAAAAAAAAATATATATATTTTTTAGGTCAGTCTAAAATAACACCTAGGTTTATAGCCTGGTGGGTTGTGTCTAGTAGTCTTGATTAGCCGTCTGAACAGCTGGTTACTGCTGTCTGTACTGTCTTTCCCCTTGTCTCTGTTACTGGTCCTGAATCATGTACTTCCATACTACTTAGTATCCAGAAGAGTAGGTTAGGATTCCAAGTATGATAAACATGTTTAATTTGCATACAATTGTAAGAATGATGAAGAGCGTATCAGACGACATGCTGTAATGTCTCAAAGAAAATGAGGAATGGGTGAATCTCCATGCCTCCACATTCTCCTGGGAGCCCATTGTAATCTCCTCCTCCGTCTCTTCTCCCCTCCCTCGTTCCATAGGGTGCTCCCGTAAGGAGATCACAGAGCACTGGGAGTGGCTGGAGCAGAACCTCCTGCAGACACTGTCCATCTTTGAGAACGAGAATGACATCACTACCTTTGTCAAGGGCAAAGTTCAGGTACTGTTTAGTGTATATATGAGTCACTTAGCACATGCTGGTCTCTAAAGAAACAGTATGGACTTCTCTGGGATTTGGAAGGTTGGTTGTGTTTAGAGGGGTTGCATGGTGGGGTTTGGAATTTCACAATTCTTTGTGATGGTGTTTGTGACAATAGTAATGGTGGTTGTCAGCAATTCATTTTGACAGTTTGGACATTGAAACGTATGACATTTACCTGTGAAATGTTTGTCATGCCAGGTGTAATATTAGCCTAGCATGTAGTCAAACTAGTATTGTCAAAATAACTCCTGCCAGGGGCAAAATAACAAAGCCCGGCTGTATTTACTATTGTAACCTAAAAACAGGTCCAGCTACTGACACAGCCTCTAAATCAGGTTCTGTATTTATCTGTATGGAGATAAAGTCGTTCTTACTCAATGAATAGATTACAAAAGCTAGCCAGATAAGATTTATTTTGTTCTCTCACTTTGTCTGCCACTCACTCTCTCACTTTCTTGCTATCTCTATTTTAAAATGAATTGTTGAACTTTTTTATTGATTTTCTCTCTCAAAGTCCTTCACTCCCTCTATTTCTCTCTTGCCCCAGGGTATTATCGCCGAGTACAACAAGAACCACGACGTGAAGGAGGACGATGACACTGACAAATTCAAGGAGGCCATCTGTACGTTCCGTAAGCTGTTTGGCATGCCTGAAGAGGAGAAGCTGGTCAACTACTACTCCTGTAGCTACTGGAAGGGCCGTGTGCCCCGGCAGGGCTGGCTCTACCTCAGCATCAACCACATCTGCTTCTACTCTTACCTGCTGGGGAAAGAAGGTAGGGACCACTGGCATGCTGGCACAGGTACACACACCACTGCATCACTGGTGGGTACTACATACCGATTATGCATAGCTTTTGAAGACCCTTCAGAAGTCCCAAAAATAGTACAACCCCTTGATATTTTTCTGGGTGGATACAATGTATTTTTTAAGATGAAGTGATGTATATTTGAAACGATCAGCTTTTATGCAACCAAAAAAATGAATAAAGGCAACCATCTATCTTTCCCTCTCTGTCTCTCTCGCCCTCTTTCTTCCCCCCTCAGCCAAGCTGGTGATCCGCTGGGCCGACATCACCCAGCTGGAGAAAAGCGCCACCCTCCTCCTCCCCGATGCAGTCAAGGTGAGCCTTGTAAATGATATCAACTATACTGCATGTTACCATCGCTTTAACGTCTCTTTTGTCCATCCACACACCCCTCTAACCTTCATTCATGCTTCCATTCCTCGGGCCAAGGTGAGCACTCGGGTGACTGAGCACGTCTTCTCGGTCTTCCTCAACATCAACGAGACCTTCAAGCTGATGGAGCAGCTGGCCAACATCGCCATGAGACAGCTCCTTGACAACAAGGGCTTTGAGCAGGACCGCTCTCTGCCCAAACTCAAGAGGAAGACACCCAAAAAGGTGTCTGCCCTCAAGAGGTGAGGTTTGATGGAGGGGGTTCTGGGGAGGTTCTGGGAAGGTTTGGTGAGGCTGGATGTTGTAGTTGAGAGATTTTTGTTGATCTCCCCTCAATAGGTTCGGTTGATAGTTGAGGAGGATTGGTTTCTGGGGAGATGCAGTAAGTTTAGTCATGATGTAGTCATTTATAATGCTGCACAACATTCTTTGCTGCGGGTGACCTATAACCATTCACAACCATTCCATGTGGTTGCATGGCGTTGTAAGTTTTACACAGTTTAATAAACAATATACCAAGACTTAACTCAATGACTACATAAGACCACCAACAAACAACTAAAATGACTTCAGAGGAAAGAAATGTATAGTCTTGTTCCAACATGCCTGAAGGAAAAGCAGCTGAGGAGGTGTTAGTAGTATATTAAAACGGGCTTCCTTTCTAGTAGTTTGGCTCACAGCCACTTTTGCATTCTTTAAATCTACAGCACGACTTTGTCATAATCCTTTTAGGTACAGCTCAACTTTTACTGGCGCTATTAACTTTGAACACCCAAGCTTGCGTCATTGGCCCAAGACTTTCAAATGTATTACCCTCAAGACAGATTCCAACTTTCTAACCACTACCCATACTGTTGCCCCATCTAGATGTCTATTGTAGTAGTAACTGTTGCCCCATCTAGATGTCTATTGTAGTAGTAACTGTTGCCCCATCTAGATGTATATTGTAGTAGTAACTGTTGCCCTATATAGATGTCTATTGTAGTAGTAACTGTTGCCCCATCTAGATGTCTATTGTAGTAGTAACCGTTGCCCCATCTAGATGTCTATTGTAGTAGTAACCGTTGCCCCATCTAGATGTCTATTGTAGTAGTAACTGTTGCCCCATCTAGATGTCTATTGTAGTAGTAACTGTTGCCCCATCTAGATGTCTATTGTAGTAGTAACTGTTGCCCCATCTAGATGTCTATTGTAGTAGTAACTGTTGCCCCATCTAGATGTCTATTGTAGTAGTAACTGTTGCCCCATCTAGATGTCTATTGTAGTAGTAACTGTTGCCCCATCTAGATGTCTATTGTAGTAGTAACTGTTGCCCCATCTAGATGTCTATTGTAGTAGTAACTGTTGCCCCATCTAGATGTCTATTGTAGTAGTAACTGTTGCCCCATCTAGATGTCTATTGTAGTAGTAACTGTTGCCCCATCTAGATGTCTATTGTAGTAGTAACTGTTGCCCTATATAGATGTCTATTGTAGTAGCAGCTGTTGCCCCATCTAGATGTCTATTGTAGTAGTAACTGTTGACCTATATAGATGTCTATTGTAGTAGTAACTGTTGCCCCATCTAGATGTCTATTGTAGTAGTAACTGTTGACCTATATAGATGTCTATTGTAGTAGTAACTGTTGACCTATATAGATGTCTATTGTAGTAGTAACTGTTGCCCCATCTAGATGTCTATTGTAGTAGTAACTGTTGCCCCATCTAGATGTCTATTGTAGTAGTAACTGTTGACCTATATAGATGTCTATTGTAGTAGTAACTGTTGCCCCATCTAGATGTCTATTGTAGTAGTAACTGTTGCCCTATATAGATGTCTATTGTAGTAGTAACTGTTGACCTATATAGATGTCTATTGTAGTAGTAACTGTTGCCCTATATAGATGTCTATTGTAGTAGTAACTGTTGCCCTATATAGATGTCTATTGTAGTAGCAGCTGTTGCCCTATATAGATGTCTATTGTAGTAGTAACTGTTGCCCTATATAGATGTCTATTGTAGTAGTAACTGTTGCCCTATATAGATGTCTATTGTAGTAGCAGCTGTTGCCCTATATAGATGTCTATTGTAGTAGTAACTGTTGCCCTATATAGATGTCTATTGTAGTAGTAACTGTTGCCCTATATAGATGTCTATTGTAGTAGTAACTGTTGCCCCATCTAGATGTCTATTGTAGTAGTAACTGTTGCCCCATCTAGATGTCTATTGTAGTAGCAACTGTTGCCCCATCTAGATGTCTATTCTAGTAGCAACTGTTGCCCCATCTAGATGTATATTGTAGTAGTAACTGTTGCCCCATCTAGATGTCTATTGTAGTAGTAACTGTTGCCCCAGCTAGATGTCTATTGTAGTAGTAACTGTTGCCCCATCTAGATGTCTATTGTAGTAGTAACTGTTGCCCCATCTAGATGTCTATTGTAGTAGTAACTGTTGCCCCATCTAGATGTCTATTGTAGTAGTAACTGTTGCCCCATCTAGATGTCTATTGTAGTAGTAACTGTTGCCCCATCTAGATGTCTATTGTAGTAGTAACTGTTGCCCCATCTAGATGTCTATTGTAGTAGTAACTGTTGCCCCATCTAGATGTCTATTGTAGTAGTAACTGTTGCCCCATCTAGATGTCTATTGTAGTAGTAACTGTTGCCCCATCTAGATGTCTATTGTAGTAGTAACTGTTGCCCCATCTAGATGTCTATTGTAGTAGTAACTGTTGCCCCATCTAGATGTCTATTGTAGTAGTAACTGTTGCCCCATCTAGATGTCTATTGTAGTAGTAACTGTTGCCCCATCTAGATGTCTATTGTAGTAGTAACTGTTGCCCCATCTAGATGTCTATTGTAGTAGTAACTGTTGCCCCATCTAGATGTCTATTGTAGTAGTAACTGTTGCCCCATCTAGATGTCTATTGTAGTAGTAACTGTTGCCCCATCTAGATGTCTATTGTAGTAGTAACTGTTGCCCCATCTAGATGTCTATTGTAGTAGTAACTGTTGCCCCATCTAGATGTCTATTGTAGTAGTAACTGTTGCCCTATATAGATGTCTATTGTAGTAGTAACTGTTGCCCCATCTAGATGTCTATTGTAGTAGTAACTGTTGCCCCGTCTAGATGTCTATTGTAGTAGTAACTGTTGACCCATCTAGATGTCTATTGTAGCAGTAACTGTTGCCCCATCTAGATGTCTATTGTAGTAGTAACTGTTGCCCCATCTAGATGTCTATTGTAGTAGTAACTGTTGCCCCATCTAGATGTCTATTGTAGTAGTAACTGTTGCCCCATCTAGATGTCTATTGTAGTAGTAACTGTTGCCCCATCTAGATGTCTATTGTAGTAGTAACTGTTGCCCCATCTAGATGTCTATTGTAGTAGTAACTGTTGCCCCATCTAGATGTCTATTGTAGTAGTAACTGTTGCCCCATCTAGATGTCTATTGTAGTAGTAACTGTTGCCCCGTCTAGATGTCTATTGTAGTAGGAACTGTTGCCCCGTCTAGATGTCTATTGTAGTAGTAACTGTTGCCCCGTCTAGATGTCTATTGTAGTAGTAACTGTTGCCCCATCTAGATGTCTATTGTAGTAGTAACTGTTGCCCCATCTAGATGTCTATTGTAGTAGTAACTGTTGCCCCATCTAGATGTCTATTGTAGTAGTAACTGTTGCCCCATCTAGATGTCTATTGTAGTAGTAACTGTTGCCCCATCTAGATGTCTATTGTAGTAGTAACTGTTGCCCCATCTAGATGTCTATTGTAGTAGTAACTGTTGCCCCATCTAGATGTCTATTGTAGTAGTAACTGTTGCCCCATCTAGATGTCTATTGTAGTAGTAACTGTTGCCCCATCTAGATGTCTATTGTAGTAGTAACTGTTGCCCCATCTAGATGTCTATTGTAGTAGTAACTGTTGCCCCATCTAGATGTCTATTGTAGTAGTAACTGTTGCCCCATCTAGATGTCTATTGTAGTAGCAACTGTTGCCCCATCTAGATGTCTATTGTAGTAGTAACTGTTGCCCCATCTAGATGTATATTGTAGTAGTAACTGTTGCCCCATCTAGATGTCTATTGTAGTAGTAACTGTTGCCCCATCTAGATGTCTATTGTAGTAGTAACCGTTGCCCCATCTAGATGTCTATTGTAGTAGTAACCGTTGCCCCATCTAGATGTCTATTATAGTAGTAACTGTTGCCCCATCTAGATGTCTATTGTAGTAGTAACCGTTGCCCCATCTAGATGTCTATTGTAGTAGCAACTGTTGCCCTATATAGATGTCTATTTAGTAGCAGCTGTTGCCCTATATAGATGTCTATTGTAGTAGTAACTGTTGCCCTATATAGATGTCTATTGTAGTAGCAGCTGTTGCCCTATATAGATGTCTATTGTAGTAGTAACTGTTGCCCTATATAGATGTCTATTGTAGTAGCAGCTGTTGCCCTATATAGATGTCTATTGTAGTAGTAGCTGTTACCCCATCTAGATGTCTATTGTAGTAGTAACTGTTGCCCTATATAGATGTCTATTGTAGTAGCAGCTGTTGCCCTATATAGATGTCTATTGTAGTAGTAGCTGTTACCCCATCTAGATGTCTATTGTAGTAGTAACTGTTGCCCTATATAGATGTCTATTGTAGTAGTAACTGTTGCCCTATATAGATGTCTATTGTAGTAGCAAATGTTGCCCTATATAGATGTCTATTGTAGTAGCAACTGTTGCCCTATATAGATGTCTATTTAGTAGCAGCTGTTGCCCTATATAGATGTCTATTGTAGTAGCAACTGTTGCCCTATATAGATGTCTATTGTAGTAGCAGCTGTTGCCCTATATAGATGTCTATTGTAGTAGCAGCTGTTGCCCTATATAGATGTCTATTGTAGTAGTAACTGTTGCCCTATATAGATGTCTATTGTAGTAGCAGCTGTTGCCCTATATAGATGTCTATTGTAGTAGCAACTGTTGCCCCATCTAGATGTATATTGTAGTAGCAACTGTTGCCCCATCTAGATGTATATTGTAGTAGCAACTGTTGCCCCATCTAGATGTCTATTGTAGTAGCAACTGTTGCCCCATCTAGATGTATATTGTAGTAGCAACTGTTGCCCCATCTAGATGTCTATTGTAGTAGTAACTGTTGCCCCATCTAGATGTCTATTGTAGTAGCAACTGTTGCCCCATCTAGATGTATATTGTAGTAGCAACTGTTGCCCCATCTAGATGTCTATTGTAGTAGTAACTGTTGCCCCATCTAGATGTCTATTGTAGTAGCAACTGTTGCCCCGTCTAGATGTCTATTGTAGTAGTAACTGTTGCCCCATCTAGATGTCTATTGTAGTAGTAACTGTTGCCCCATCCAGATGTCTATTGTAGTAGTAACTGTTGCCCCATCTAGATGTCTATTGTAGTAGTAACTGTTGCCCCATCTAGATGTCTATTGTAGTAGTAACTGTTGCCCCATCTAGATGTCTATTGTAGTAGTAACTGTTGCCCCATCTAGATGTCTATTGTAGTAGTAACTGTTGCCCCATCTAGATGTCTATTGTAGTAGTAACTGTTGCCCCATCTAGATGTCTATTGTAGTAGTAACTGTTGCCCCATCTAGATGTCTATTGTAGTAGTAACTGTTGCCCCATCTAGATGTCTATTGTAGTAGTAACTGTTGCCCCATCTAGATGTCTATTGTAGTAGTAACTGTTGCCCCATCTAGATGTCTATTGTAGTAGTAACTGTTGCCCCATCTAGATGTCTATTGTAGTAGTAACTGTTGCCCCATCTAGATGTCTATTGTAGTAGTAACTGTTGCCCCATCTAGATGTCTATTGTAGTAGTAACTGTTGCCCCATCTAGATGTCTATTGTAGTAGTAACTGTTGCCCCATCTAGATGTCTATTGTAGTAGGAACTGTTGCCCCATCTAGATGTCTATTGTAGTAGTAACTGTTGCCCTATATAGATGTCTATTGTAGTAGTAACTGTTGCCCCATCTAGATGTCTATTGTAGTAGTAACTGTTGCCCCATCTAGATGTCTATTGTAGTAGTAACTGTTGCCCCGTCTAGATGTCTATTGTAGTAGTAACTGTTGCCCCATCTAGATGTCTATTGTAGTAGTAACTGTTGCCCCATCTAGATGTCTATTGTAGTAGTAACTGTTGCCCCATCTAGATGTCTATTGTAGTAGTAACTGTTGCCCCATCTAGATGTCTATTGTAGTAGTAACTGTTGCCCCATCTAGATGTCTATTGTAGTAGTAACTGTTGCCCCATCTAGATGTCTATTGTAGTAGTAACTGTTGCCCCATCTAGATGTCTATTGTAGTAGTAACTGTTGCCCCATCTAGATGTCTATTGTAGTAGTAACTGTTGCCCCATCTAGATGTCTATTGTAGTAGCAACTGTTGCCCCATCTAGATGTCTATTGTAGTAGTAACTGTTGCCCCATCCAGATGTCTATTGTAGTAGTAACTGTTGCCCCATCCAGATGTCTATTTAGTAGCAGCTGTTGCCCCATCTAGATGTCTATTGTAGTAGTAACTGTTGCCCCATCTAGATGTCTATTTAGTAGCAGCTGTTGCCCCATCTAGATGTCTATTGTAGTAGTAACTGTTGCCCCATCCAGATGTCTATTGTAGTAGTAACTGTTGCCCCATCTAGATGTCTATTGTAGTAGTAACTGTTGCCCCATCTAGATGTCTATTGTAGTAGTAACTGTTGCCCCATCTAGATGTCTATTGTAGTAGTAACTGTTGCCCCATCTAGATGTCTATTGTAGTAGTAACTGTTGCCCCATCTAGATGTCTATTGTAGTAGTAACTGTTGCCCCATCTAGATGTCTATTGTAGTAGTAACTGTTGCCCCATCTAGATGTCTATTGTAGTAGTAACTGTTGCCCCATCTAGATGTCTATTGTAGTAGTAACTGTTGCCCTATATAGATGTCTATTGTAGTAGTAACTGTTGCCCCATCTAGATGTCTATTGTAGTAGTAACTGTTGCCCCATCTAGATGTCTATTGTAGTAGTAACTGTTGCCCCATCTAGATGTCTATTGTAGTAGTAACTGTTGCCCCATCTAGATGTCTATTGTAGTAGTAACTGTTGCCCCATCTAGATGTCTATTGTAGTAGTAACTGTTGCCCCATCTAGATGTATATTGTAGTAGTAACTGTTGCCCTATATAGATGTCTATTGTAGTAGTAACCGTTGCCCCATCTAGATGTCTATTGTAGTAGTAACTGTTGCCCCATCTAGATGTCTATTGTAGTAGTAACTGTTGCCCCATCTAGATGTCTATTGTAGTAGTAACTGTTGCCCCATCTAGATGTCTATTGTAGTAGTAACTGTTGCCCCATCTAGATGTCTATTGTAGTAGTAACTGTTGCCCCATCCAGATGTCTATTGTAGTAGTAACTGTTGCCCCATCTAGATGTCTATTGTAGTATTATACTGTCATACTTGTTTGCAAATTGCTCTTTCACTCCATTGACCTGATTTTATTTTATTTTTCATACAAAGGAAAGAAAACATTTGAAATAGTTTTTGGGATGCATTTTAGGATACATGGGAAATATAAAACATTGGCCAAATGTATTTTAATGTGTGACATACATTTACAAATGTATTTGGAATACATAAATGTGTATGGAAATACACTGGGTACAAAACATTAAGAATGCCTGCTCTTTCCAAGATATAGACTGAAGTGGAGGAGAAAGGTTAAAGAAGGATTTTCAAGCCTTGAGACAGTTGAGTCATGGATTGTGTATGTGTGCTATTCACAGGGTGAATGGGCAAGACAATAGATTTAAGTGCCTTTTGAACAGGTTATGGTAGTAGGTGCCAGACGCACCGGTTTGTGTCAAGAACTGCACCGACAGTTAGTCTCAATTTACTGCTGCTATTTAAAGACAACAGATTATGTTCCGAATTAGATTCTTGACAGTCACTAGACTAGACAATCTCTTGAACCTTGCTGTCTCACCCAGGGACCTGGATGCCAGGGCTAAGAGCGAGCGTTACCGGGCCTTGTTCCGTCTGCCCAAGGATGAGAAGCTGGACGGACACACGGGCTGCACCCTTTGGACCCCCTTCAACAAGATGCACATCCTGGGCCAGATGTTTGTCTCCACTAACTACATCTGCTTCACTTCCAAGGAGGAGACCCTGTGCAGCCTCATCATCCCCCTAAGAGAGGTGAGTCTGGCTGGGTACAGACTCTGGTGATTGACCGTAGTCCTGGAGCTTAGTGTTGACCCGGAGCAGTAGTCTGCATTGACTGGAGCTCTCTGGGATTTCGGGTTGGTGACCGTTGAGCTAGACTTTTGTGACAATGTTGGATGATGCTAAGACATAAGTCAATGTGGGAGCACTATAGATTTGAGATTTTCCATCAGGAAAGAAAGGTTACCTTTGACAAGTTGTGCTGCTGTAGGGGGTGTACTAGCAGGGCAGTTAGAAAGAGCAGCAGCCGGCTTAACACTCTGGTAGGGGCTGTCACTCCCAATCTGCTTTAGTCACTGGCTGCCCCTCGCCCAGCCATTGCCTTGTCGATCAGGATTCCCCCCCCCCTGTCAAATCCTATCCCCATCAGCCATCTTAAACTACCAATCGCTGGCAGGGCAGAATGTGGATCGACGTCTAGTGTTACGATGTGTGGCACTGAATCAATTCAGTCACCTAGTATGTGGTTTGAACTGTTGATATGGTGAGACCTATTGTGTGCTTGGTATGGTATGTTGGCCTTTGGTCATTGCACATGAGAATATTGGCCTAAGTGGTTAGATGGGGAAATAAATCAATACACATGCGATGGGTTACTGTAATTCGTGTTCTACATCGAACACTTTCTCATATGAAATAGGAGATTTATATCTTGTGTTGCATCCCCATATCTTATGACTGACATGTGACTGGCATGTCTGTTGTGACTGGCATGTCTGTTGTCTGACACAACCCTGCACCTTGATTAATCAACCCTGCACCTTAGAGGCTGCTGCCCAATATACATGGAATCACTGGTCACTTGAATAATGTTTACTTACTGCATTACTCATCTCATATAATATATTTTATACTGTATTCAATTTACTAGTATTTTAGTCAATGCCACTCTGACATTGCTCGTCCTAATATCTTAACTCCATTCTTTTACTTTAGATTTGTGTGTATTGTTGTGAATTGTTAGATACTACTGCAGTGTTGGAGCTAGGAACACAAGCATTGCACTACACCTGCAATAACATCTGCTAAATATGTGTATGTGACCAATAACATTTTATTTGTTATGACTGGCATATCTGTTGTCTGACATATGACTGACATCTATTGTGACTGACATACCTGTTGTGACTGATACATAAATGACATATCTGTTGTGACAGACCTCTGTGTCTCTGTCCCTCCCAGGTGACGATAGTGGAGAAGGCGGACAGCTCCAACTTTTTGCCCAGCTCAGTGTCCATCAGCACCAAGAACAGGATGACTTTCCTGTTCGCCAACCTCAAGGACCGGGACTTCCTGGTCCAGAGGATCTCTGACTTCCTGCAGCAGACCACCTCCAAGATCTACTTCGAGAGGGAGATCACCGGGAGTGTGAACAGCTCCGACGATGAGGTGAGGGCACATCTATGTCATTGTATATCTAGGATGTTGTACATAATTTAGGTCTATACTCTTCCACAACTGCTCCCCAAGTTTGCTGATAAGTCTCCCTCTACTTCAGGTCTTCAGTAAATACTTTAGCATGATTATTATCACAGGTCTCTGATCAGCTCTTATCATAAAGCACACTGCATTAACTATCCTTACCCTGATCCTGGACTTGTTCTGCTCTCCACCAGGTGTATTCTCAGTAATATTAGTATGGCATCTCATCACAGGTCTCGGAACAGTTGTTATGATAAATTCATGATAATTGACTGCGTTAACAATCTCCTAATTCTGATCCTGAATCTGTCTCTCTCTCCTCTAGTTGTACTCCCAGCAGGGCTCTCTCCTCTCCAGCAGTCCCCAGCGCAGCAGTCTGGGCTCAGAGGGCTCCTCCGAGGGTGAGCGCCAGTTTAACCTCAATGACAACAGCGTGCCCACCGCCACCCAGGCCCTCATGACAATGTACCGCCGCCGCTCGCCGGAGGAGTTCAACCCCAAACTGGTACGGTCATTGAATGGTCACGGAATATGCAGTTCTGTTCACATGTTGGGGGCTCCTGAGTGGCGCAGCGGTCTAAGGCACTGCATCTCAGTGCTAGAGGTGTCACTACAGGCCCTGGTTCGATTCCAGGCTGTATCACAACCGGCTGTGATTGGGAGTCCCATAGGGCGGTGCACAATTGGCCCAGCGTCGTCCGGGTTAGGGTTTGGTCGGGTTAGGAATGTCATTGTAAATACGAATTTGTTCTTAAATGACTTGCCTAGTTAAATAAACATGTGGTCGAACACAAGAAGATGCTCTATTGCTATAGTAGAGAATTGGAAAGATTGCACATGATTGATGGAACTGAACTGGGACTAAATGAATTGAGTTAAACTCTTATTTACAGTGACAAAATATTGTAACAAACTGTAATTGCGTGTATATACCTACATGCTGAATAAGACATTGGGAATCCAATTTTCTGCATGTAATAACCTGAGGCTTTTCTCAAGCCTCAAATCAAATTGTTTTGCTTGCGTACACCTATTTAGCAGATGTGATTGCGGGTATAGCGAAGTGCTTGTGATCCGAGCTCCAACAGTGCGGTAATATCTAACAATACAAAACAAAGTTGCTTAGGAGCCAGAAACAGAGCGGCCATGTCTATCGGCGCCATCAGTGTCTCAACCTTGATCTAAAACAATGCTTGGGTTGCAGTCAGTGTGTTCTGTTCCTGCTCTAACCTCCAGCTGGCTTTGCATTGCACAGTTCAAAGGCCTGCAGGGAAGTTGCTGATGTAGACCAATGGAGGGGGAGTGTGTGGAAAGTATATTAGATCCGAGTTAATTGAAGTAAATAAAGCCTTAATGAAGTTCCTCAGACCTCTTGGGGAGTATTTGTGCTACATACGTCTGTGTCCAAAGTTAGAAATATTGTTTAGGCTTTGAAGGTTCTCTGGCTCGTTATTTAATGAGGTGGGATTTTTTTTTTGACTCCTACGAACCATCCTGATCTCTCGAGCTTACATTCTGCGTGTATTGAAACAATGTAAGCGTGCCAGATTAGGATGGTTCGTACGAGGCTAGTCATTTTTTTTGTGCTTTTTTTTTTGCTTTCTGCAGAGAAGTCGGGTTGTTGGCTCAGCTGTTACAAGGGTGTCTACTTTCTTTCTCTCGCTCTCTCTGTCCTTGAACATTCTGTAGTTCTCTCTAAGGGGAGCTTTACTGGCATGAAATGTGTCTCTTATGACATTTCTCTTTTTTTCTTTTTCTAACACATGCAAGATTATTAACTGTCAATTTCAATATTTCCCCAGGCCAAGGAGTTCCTGAAGGAACAGGCGTGGAAGAACCACTTCACCGAGTACGGCCAGGGGGTGTGTATGTACCGTACAGAGAAGACCAAGGACCTGGTGCTTAAAGGCATCCCAGAGAACATGAGGGGAGAGCTGTGGCTGCTCTTCTCTGGTGAGGCCAACAGTCGCACGCGTTCTCACAAACAGTCAGACGTGGGCATGATCTCACAATACACTCTCACATTCACTGTACATAGTCATTTGTATATGACATTATGCCCCCCGGTTCTTGACATTCATATACTCGACTTTCACTCATTCTGTATCTCCACAAGCCGTGCTGATACACACGCTCAAAGACCACAGATAGACAGTACTACGTGCTCATACACCAACTCCTAACCTGCATTCAGCATCGTGTGGTGGGACCACACATCTCATTACTATAGTTATTGTTACCACAGGAGGAAAAACAACAGTAAAAACACATCAGGTTTGGGGTTTTCCCAAACCCCCCTTTGTGGTATGAGCACAGAATGGTTCATCATCCAGGTGTATTAGAAGTATTGACAGTCAAATATTAGCTATTCTTTCAGTGTACATATGGATTTGGGTAGCCTCATTAAACATGCATTAGCTTGGCCTTGGCAACGCATTCCATTCCCATCTCCTGCCTGAGCAGCAGTATCTAACCCGTAACTGGGCTGCGTCCTTCACGTCCACTGCTACAGCATATTACAGTGAGAGCACACATTCTATAGTCTGCTTATTGTACGCCAAACTGAACACTGTCAGTCTGGTTTAACCAGGCTTTACAAACACAGCAGCTTATGTAGGGGTTGTGTTAGAGACGTAGGCCTACATTGTGACCACCGTAGCTGTGAAAAGCTGACCTATATAAATAAACCTGAAGAACCAGTTGGCCTACAGGGAGAGTCACTGCGAAGATCACCAAACAATGTTTTATTCTTCTTCCTGGAGGAAATGCCTTGCACCCACACGACAGCACTAACAATTAGCGACTATCTACCTGCTCTTTCCGTCCCCTAGTGACCTACTTGTGGTACCTTCCGCAGTCGCCATGGCAGCCATACATCTGCACTTCCTGGAGGGACTGGTGTGTTTACATGTTAGCCTAGCGTCTCTGTTGGCGAAGCTCGCTAGCTGTGTTTTTATGTGGAAGAAGATGCAGCATTTGAATGCAACCTCTATACTTGTCCCTCTACTCACACTCACTGTCACAGTGGGAACAGTTGATAAGCCTGAGTTTGACTGCGCTAGAAGAGTGAGTTTGAGGGTGGTCTGATTCAACAGACTTTTACCCAGGACCCCCCCCCCCCCCCTCTTAATGGTTTAGCCTGTGTTGTTGTTGCTGCTTCCACAGCTGGGAGTACGGGAGGGGGAGGGTTATAAAGGCACTAAGGTTTCAGTGTAGAAGGGATTCTGCCTAAAGTGAGAGTGAAAGGCTTACAACTGCATGTCTACTGGCTGCTTGCCACATCCGTCCGTTAGTAGAGATGGCATGTCTTGAGTTCTGGTTTCATCACTCTAACCATTTCTGAAACTGATTACATTGAATATGCAATGCCATTGCAATGCTAGCCTAACTTAGCCAGATGTAAAATAAACGCCTGAAACTAGATCCCATATATGGTCTTGAAGAGAATCAAAACATAACTTTTGGGGGGAGGTTCTCTTCTGCACTGTTCATCCAATCCAGTAAATGTGGAGGAGTCCAGATGGAGCGTTGCCTTGTTAACGTCCAAATGCGGAAGTCGCATCACAGGCTCTCTTTCCATTTCCCCCTGAAAACTGGAACATCCGTTTGTTAGCAATTCTCCTAAGGCTGTTGGTTGAAAGGTGGGCCTGACATTAACTTTGTTTCACCAGACCAATTTTTTTAAACAGCAATTGGCTGATGTTCTGGTGCCAGTGGGCCTCGTTTAACGCTATACTAACTGTGGTCACTATATTCCCCCCCCCCCCTCCCCCCCAGGGGCGATCAATGAGATGGCGACCCACCCTGGCTACTATGAGGACCTGGTAGAGAAGTCTATGGGGAAGTACAACCTGGCGACGGAGGAGATCGAGAGAGACCTGCACCGCTCCCTCCCTGAACACCCAGCCTTCCAGAACGAGATGGGGATCGCTGCCCTACGAAGGGTCCTTACTGCCTACGCCTTCAGAAACCCCAACATAGGCTACTGCCAGGTACACACATGGTATATAGTATACACACATGGTATATAGTGTACGCACACAGACGCACCAGTCCTGTCGCTCAAGATCCACTGCCAATTAGACGTCCGTCCAGGTAAGCAGGACGTCATGAGATTACTTCAAAACCGGCCTCTAGGGGCAATGTTGGCGCTATTACCTTTAAGTCCTGTGGACAGGGATGGCGGATGGGCGTAAACTGCGAGCTCCGGCTCTGAAAGTCGCGTGTTCAATCCCAGTGCTAAGCACTATTTTTGTCTATCCCAAACCTTAACCCTTAACTTAACCATTCGGAATGAATGCCTAATCTTCAAAATGTTATGTTTGTGGACAAACATCTGATTCTGCAGTGAGACCGTGAGCTTGTTACACACACACACATACACACTTATTTTACAACACAATCATTCACACTGCGCTTCAGTTTATAAAGGGTTAAGTCACATAGTAGTTTGCCACTTCTATAGCTGTCCTGACTCCCCCGCGGGTCCCTAATCTTGGTTCCCCCTGCGGGTCGAAGCCATGCGGTTCCCTCTTGACTGCCGGTCCATCTGTTGGCAGCTTGATACTCTGAAGACGTTTAACTCAGGCTGAAAAGACCTACTGTCACATAGCTGTTTATTTTGATTCTTGTTTTGCTTTTTGAAGGGTTTTAAGATTCTGTAAAGAAAAACGCTATAGAAGTTGAATGTATTATTCTGAATAATCTTGGTGGTTCTTCCTAGGCCATGAACATTGTGACGTCGGTGCTGCTGCTGTATGCTAAAGAGGAGGAGGCCTTCTGGCTGCTGGTGGCTCTGTGTGAGCGGATGCTGCCTGACTACTACAACACCAGGGTCGTAGGTCAGTTGGAAGCTTCTGGAATGAGGCTGTAGTAGGGCAATGGGTGGCTTTGTGGTCGACTGGTGTGTTTGCCTCTGCGTTTTTAACTTGGTCTCAGTGTCTCTATTTTATGTTTTGTGTTCAGATCTGTGTATGTGTCCCTCAGTCTTTGTGTATATCTGTTGGTATCGTTCTCCCTCTTACTGTATCAGTGTCCGGCATAGGCCTCTTTTTTCTGTCTTGCTAACCTCCCACTTCCTCTTCTCCAGGAGCTCTGGTAGACCAGGGTGTTTTTGAGGAGCTGGCCAGGGAGTACGTCCCTGAACTCTACGACTGCATGCAGGACCTGGGAGTCATCTCTACCATTTCCCTCTCCTGGTTCCTCACCCTGTTCCTCAGTGTCATGCCCTTCGAGAGTGCTGTGGTGGTGGTCGACTGCTTCTTCTACGAGGGCATCAAGGTCATCTTCCAGCTGGCGCTCAGCGTGCTGCACGCCAACATCCACCAGCTGCTGGGGGCAAAGGACGATGGAGAGGCCATGACCGTGCTGGGAAAGTGAGGACGGGTGGGGGTGGAAGACTGACAAGGGGCCAAAGATACTAAAACAGGGCTTTTCAATTTCGGTCCTGGAGGGCAGAAACACTGCTTGATTTGTTTCTACCTGGTAGTTAATTGTATTCACCTGGTGCACCAGGTCTGATGAAACCAGAAGGGTTTTAGCACTGCAGTACCAGAATTGGAACAGCCCTGGACTAAAGGGACATGACTGGTAGGCAAACTCATGACTGGAACACTGAACCTAACCTAACCTGAACCTAAACTAAAACACTAACCTTTGCCCTGACCTTAATCCTAACCATAACCAATTAGGTCATTCAACATGGGTTTGCTGGTCAGTCATGCTACTTTAGTTTTTCACTCAAAGAGCAGACCCCATGAGTCGGGTCAAAGGTCAAATTGTGTTGGCGGAAGTGACACGAGAGATCATCTTGTTTTGAAACACTGCAATAAGAACACTTCTTAATTCAATTAAAGCTTGATATTGATAAGCTGTCAGTATAAAGGATTTGGTTGTGTGACACATTTGTGTGTAGGTACCTGGACAGCGTGACCAATAAGGACAGCACCCTGCCTCCCATCCCCCACCTGCACTCCCTGCTGACAGACGATGGGGATCCCCACCCAGAGGTGGACATTTTCAAGCTGGTCCGCAGCTCCTACGAGGTGAGTCTTCGCACCATGACCAGGGCACTGCCCATCCACCCGTCATTCAATCATTCCTTCAATCTGTCAGAGATGGGGTCAATTCCATTTCAATTCAGTCAATTAAGTTGAAATGGAATTCAGCCCAACCCTGCTTCCTAGACCCATATGTATTCACTGGTAGAACTGTCACTCTGTTTTGACCTTTACTCTGGCTGGTGATTATGCAGTCTCAGTGAATATCCCAGCCGTAGGATAGCAGCAGTGTTGACCTCTCTCTCTCGGTCCCGTGTGGCTGTTTGTAGAAGTTTGGCTCCATCCGGGCAGACGTGATCGAGCAGATGCGCTTCAAACAGAGGCTAAGGGTCATTCAGACCATCGAGGACACCACCAAACGCAACGTGGTAACGACCCCTGCTATTACACACACTGTATGGTACACCAGATGTTGGGTGTGGAGGATTTCAAGTCATTTTAAGCCATTGTTTCTGCACTCAGGGATGTTCTTTAGAGGTTTAGGAGTGTGTGTTACTGATTGTATTCAATGCTGGTTAGTTCTGATCTCCTCACACAGCTCCTAAATCCACTGTTCTCTTTCAGGTCAGAACCATTGTCACGGAGACTGCATTCAGCATCGACGAACTGGAGGAGCTCTACGTTCTGTTCAAGGTGAGTGACAGCCATGCTGTAGCCAATAGGAACTTAAAGGAACTGACCTCTAACCAATAGGAACTTAAAGGAACTCATCTCTTCCTGTATTGCTTTTCCTCAGCCTCCCTTTCTCTATGGAAGGGCGTCTCAGTTCTCCTAGCTCTCACATAGTGCCCTGCTGCCACGGCAACGCTGAATTATGGGCTATAATTGGAGCCGGGACTTAATATCCATAGAGACAGACCTAAAACCCTGGCAACAGCATTTTACTCTTCATCCATTAACACAACGGACGCTCACTGCTCAGTCCTGTTAGAGGACATGGAGAAAGACGGATGAGACTTCAGCACAGTTCTGATGGTCAGGGGTGCTGGTATAAGATGTGAGAAGTAGAGAACTTTTAATACCCAATGTTGTGCAATGTTCACATTGTTCTCTGTTGATATCAAGTACTTATCCATTAGAAACATTGTGCAAAGCAATTCAGCCGTATCTATATGCATTTCCTCACCGTGGGCGACCACATTTTCCCACATGTAGCATAGGTATCACCATTTGGTCTCATTCCACCTCGCTTCTTTATACTTCAACATTTTCTAGAAAACTGCTATATAGATGTAATATTTCTTTCATTCACATTAAAACCCTGTTGAATCTATTTCTATAATTGAATCTATCAAATCTATTTCTACCATCTTCATTCTCCAGGCGGAACACCTGACCAGCTGCTATTGGGGCGGAACGGGTGGCAGCAACCCCACGGAGCGCCACGACCCCAGCCTGCCCTACCTGGAGCAGTACCGCATCGACCTGGAGCAGTTCAGCGGGCTGTTCTCCCTGCTCTTCCCCTGGGCCCCTGTCAACGGGGCCCACGCAGACCCCCTGGCCCTGCGCTTCTTCAGGCTCCTGGACCATAACGGAGACTCTCTGATTAATTTCCGGGAGTTTATTAGTGGACTGAGTGAGTATTGGTGGAGGTGGGTGAGGGGGTGTATCAAATAGAAGTTGACAAATTATTGTAGCAACTGGTCAAAATGGATATTAAGTCTATATAGACATAATGAAATGTTATGACAAATTATCGCATCTATGGTGTATTTCAGGTGTTTTATGCCACGGGGATCTGACTGAGAAACTGAAGCTCCTGTACAAGATGCATGTGATTCCTGGTAAGTATGTGTGTGTGTACTGTTCACAGAGAGGGAAAGAAGTCCAGAGGGAAATCTATACTCCTTATATGCTGTCATAACTGAGTGAGGGGGAGGCTGTTTTAAGGATAGGGGATTGGATTTATTTACTGTAAAGGAGGAAAGATGAATTATTTTGTTCTCTCCCTCGCTTGGTTGAGCATATGGAGCACCAACCGCAGCTTCCCTTCTCAAGACTCACACAGCAGTATTTTAACTCGGCTGGAAATCTACCTCTCAATCAGAAGAGCTTTCATGGCTCTCTGGCTCAGCTCCCGTTAATTCCCTGTATAACAGCAAAGCCTGAAGCAGCTATTGTTTTGGTTCTCGGAATGATGGGGTTAGCTTTTTTCCTTTGCCAGCCACAAGGAAACATGGAAATATGGTCTCTGGCAGAATGATATATGTTGAGAACTAACAGATGTTTAGCAAGAAGAGGATACAGAAATGACTGATAAAGGCATTGATTTCAGACTTATGATCAAACATTGGGATGTGTGAGGCCTCGATGGAAAGATAATGATAAATTGATACAATTTATATTGCACTTTTTCAACTGCAGTATTTGAGGCATTATGATAACGCCCCTTACAGCACTTTGAGCATCTGGAAAGGCGCTATATAAATGCTATCAATTATAATAAAAATGATAAGGCCCAAAATGTTGTATCTTCCTGTCCCCTCCCAGAGGTGACCCATGAGCAGGAGGAGCCAGACTCTGCCTTCGAGGCCACCCAGTACTTCTTTGAGGACATCACCCCGGAAACCAATGGTAGGCCATGTCCTCATCAACACGCCAGCGGTTACACAATGTTTGCACCCCAAATTGCACCCTTTTCCCTATATAGTCCACTAATGTTGACCAGAGCCTTATGTGCCCAAAATCACAGTCAACTCATGGCGCTCACCTTTTTTTTTTTTCTTCTTCAGATAACTTTCTTAATGTGTCCTTTGACCTTTGCACTCTTGACCTTTCCCTTCCTCCAGGCCTTGACCCCAAGTGCAAGAGCGAGAAGGATGATGGCTTTGTCAGGGTCACGTTCAAGACTGAGAAAGGTACGCACTGCTATAAAACAGTTATGAGACATAGATATCTATCGCTAGTTTGTAAATGCTCCAATCTAAATGATAGTACCTTAAGCCACAAGGTCTACTGTTCATGTTCCTTTTTTTTGTTGCAAAGGCCTTTATTTACTGTACCTCAAGAACACTTATCTCACTGTAAGGAAGTTAGCTGTAGCTAACAGGGTTGGGTTCAATTCCATTTAAACTCAGTCAATACAGGAAGTAAACAAAAATTCCAATATCAATTCCAATTTCCTAATTTCCTCCTATGAGAAAAAAATACTTCCTGAATTGACTACACTGAAATGGAATTGAATCCAAACCTGGTGCTACTACTCACAGAGAGGGCAAGGAGGGGTGGGCTCTCAGCTGATCATTCAGGTACAGTCCCTGTTGGTGTCTCAACAGGCCCAGACACTTGCACCACCGTTGGTCTTTAGGGCTGGGGCAGTGGTATGGCCTCTGCTGGTGCAGTCTCCTTCCACCTTCATCTTGGCCCCTACCTCTTTCTCCCTCCTCACATCTTCATCCTTTCTCTCCCTCCTCCCTCTCTTTCAGCTCACCTCTTTCAGCTCACCTCCTCCCTCTCCCTCATCTCACCTCTCGCTCTCTCTCTCATCTCCCTCCTATTTGAAATTATTTCAAACCATATTTGACTCCACACACACGTGTGTGCACACATCCCAAAACTCTGGGATGAAAAGGGGAAGCACAGTTACTTTTCTATGTATCATGTTTTCTTGGGGCAAAAATTGTCTACGGTTGCTGATTAGGGACGATATACTTACTGATTTTCCAGACAATAACATTCCCATTAAAGCAATAGATTCCTAATAGAATTGAACAGTTTCAAAGTGCAACTGGAAGTGTCGCATGTTAAATGGTCCCCAAGCTAGGCCTGCATGCCACTTCAGTTTATTGAGGGCATTATTTGTGCATGTTCTCTAATTCATTAAACACTGTCTCCTTGACAACAACACATACATTAGTTGTTGTTATGGCCTCCTATAAATAGTCAAAGCGTGCCAGGCTGCTAGCTTTAACTCTTAACGGCCACCTCTGTTTCTACAGTGAAGAAACTGCACACCCCTGACTACCGCCACTACCTGAGGCTGTGGAACCAGGGCACCAAGAACAAGCTGGACAACATGAAGGATCTGCCCAAACTCAACCAGGTAAAAGCATTAATAACCACTCCACCTCCTCAGGGGTAGTCAGTGGAGTCCACTTGATCAATGTGGCTGTGTATGAAGTTGTGTGTGTCGTGCCAATGAATCTACCTCATCTTCCTTCCCAGTCTAACCTGTATGTCTTCCCCTCTCTCTCCTTCAGAGCCAGTTCATAGAGCTGTGCAAGACACTGTACAACATGTTCAGCGAGGACGCCCAGGAGCAGGAGCTGTACCACGCCACGGCCACCGTCACCAGCCTGCTGCTGGAGATGGGCGAGGTGGGCAAGCTCTTCTGCCATTCCAAGGACCAGGAGGAGCAGGACCAGGACGATCCAGAGGAGGCCAAAACCAGTGGGCCAGCCCAAGATGGAGGGACCAAGCCTGGGGGTGTCTTCCAGCAGAGGGGCCAGGGAGAGGGGGAGGAGAGCCAGGCCAGGCCGTGTGGCCCTGCGAAGAGGGACGGCAAGGGCGAGCAGCTGTCTGCCATGGAGGACATTAAGCTGGAGGACTCGTCCCCGAAGGACACAGGGACATCGTCCTCCATGCTCATCTCAGATGACGAGACCAAAGACGACACGTCCATGTCGTCCTACTCTGTGCTCAGCGGCGGCTCCCATGAGCTCGACGACAAGCTTCACTGCGAGGACATTAATGACGACACGGTCCTGGTGCGCAGCGAGAACAGGCCCCATGGTGGAGGGGGAGGGAACGGGCCTCACGGTGAAGGTGGGCCCCATGGCAGAGATGGGGGGCTGCCTCACAGCACCAGCATAGATAAAGACTGGGCCATCACCTTTGAGCAGTTCCTGGCATCGGTGCTCACTGAGCAGGCCCTGGTGCTTTACTTTGAGAAGCCAGTGGAGGTGGCCGCACGTATCACCAATGCCAAGAATGTGAGGAAAGTGGGGTGCTCCCTACTGTTCCCTAGCGACTATGAGATCTCCCTGTCTGGGTAACTAATGCCTCAATGGAAAAGAGAGAATTTAGAGACTGACTCTTGCTCTGTAGGTTGACTGCTTCGGAAAACAGGGAAACATGTCATGTAAATGTACGTGAGAACCCAGTCTTCTCCTCTTTGTTGGGTGACAAGAATGACAGTCTGCTAGAACTGAAAAGTCTAACATTTGTGTGCAATACTGAAAGAGTTAAAAAAGAAAAAGGAAAAAAAGAAAAAAAACTGCTCTTAGTAATGTATTTTACCAGATGTCAACAACCTGTTTTATCTTTAGGGTTAGAAGATTCTGTTCAGCAGAGGGACCAGGGAAGGACAAAAAGGGCTTTATTGACCTTTGACCTCAAAAGGAATTCAGGCAGAGATGTGGTGTGTACTGTACATGTATTAGCTGAGCTTGCTGTACTTTATATGAAGTCATGTATACATGTTACTAATAATCGCTAAACCAGTTAGACTACTACGTATCATGATGTTTAAGTCTTACAGACCACCAGCCCAGTCCAGGAGTGGCCTGTCACAGTCCCCGAGGAAAACACTGCTCAGTCGTTGTAGAGTTCTGTTAGTCCATTAGCCTAGCGGCTAATGAGTTAGAGGCTAACAGCAATCTGTGGTGCAGTGTTACTCGCTGCTAATCTATTAGCCGCTAATTTACACTAGAAACAATGGGTAAGACAGGTAGCATCTGTTAGCTACAATGAAGAAGTGACTGTACTTCTAGAGTTGGAAAGATTAGTTGCAGCCTCTTCAGGATAACCCACACTTGCACTGGAATGAAATATGAATGGTGGTGAAAGCTTTATCTGACTAGATGTACTTCTGTAAATTCACTAAGGAAAGCACTGTTTAGATTTAATTTGTGTGGTAGTTTAGCCTGCATACTGAACTGTAGAGCACACGCACTTTGTTTTATCAGGAACAAATTACATTTACAACATCTTCCCTTTTTAATTCCATAAGCATGTTGTCTGCCTTTTTTCTGTGCCACTCCTGCACTCATCGTCAGCACACTCCAAAAGCTTATTTTTTTTTAACGATGTTTAGAACTTTTTGCTCTGTATATTTTTACGCTGTTTTTATATTTTTTTTGTTCCAATGTGAAGGATTTTGTCATGTACAAAGGTCATGATTTTAAGTGTACCACTTCAAATAATTAAAAAGTGTAGAATGAACGGTCCTACGCTACATATTAAAAATGTCTCATGTCTCTTTATGGGATTCATCAATTAGGGTTGCCTGGGATAAATATTGATACGCTCAGTTTCGACATTGAGGGGAAGACATATCTATACAGAGATGGAGACAGAGCACCCTCTAGTGGAGAAGAGGATGTTCCAGAATCAGACCCAATATCCTGTAATGCCTCCAAAGATGAGGATAAATGAAGATGCTTCACTCAGGCTGTGTACCATTGAAAGAATGGTCAGTTCCTGTCTACTTAAGGGGGTGGCTCTCCCATAGACACCAATGCGATAGCATTTGGGTCTGGTCTACTCAGCTCATTGACTAACATATGAAACAAAAATAAGGGAGTAGAATATCTCTTCCATCTCTGATGCCACCACTGCAAATACCTTTCTCTTTTCAACCTTTCAGTAAAAGGAAGCGATGGGTTAATGGCTAACATCTTTGCAGTTCTCTAGCTTTGACAATGGTGCGCAGTGTCAGCGTGTGAGACATGCTGAAATAGAGACTTTGTCACACAAAGGTGGTTTGTGAAATCTCTCGCTTTCTTCTTATTGCTGTGCTGCTCTGCAGACGCTTGGGGGTGTGGTTCGGGTTGACCAATAAGAGCTTGCCATTGTAATGCATATGGGCACATTCTCTAGCAATGATTAATCCATTAACGTAGTAATGGATTGGGTTGAAGTGTTTAACTGACGTCTAGTTGTAACTGGTCTGCTAATACGTCATTCTCTGTCCTCCTTTTACTGCAGTTATGTAATATTGTTCATCCCAGGACCTGAGCAAACGCATCATGTCCCTAAATTATGGATTCAAAGGTCATTAGAATGTAGAACAGGGTTTCCCAAACTCGGTCCTGGGGCCCCCCTGGGTACACGTGTTTGCTCTTGCACTACACACTTGATTCAGGACCGACTTTGGGAAACTGATGTAGAACACTGGATTTTAAATAATGTTCTGTGTTAGGATAAAGAATTTGATCTATTAAATCATAAACATCTAATTAATCATAATGTATGATGCTGAATTATAGCGGGGGGGTTTTACCATTCATCCCAGAGCCTATACGGTAGGTGCTTAGTCTTATGTATGGTAGCAAACAAAGTCCTCAATTCCCTCTTGCTTTCAGGATTGTTTTCTGTTTATACTCCACCGGTTTTTCCTCTTTTTCCACAGGGGTAATACGTTAACCAATAATGTTCTGTTTATCAAGTTCTCATTCCTGTGTGTTTACCATGAATCTGGGTGGTCAGCCTAACCGCGCTTCTTAACACCCGGAAGCTAGCCGCACCAATGTGCCTGAGGAAACTGTTCAACTGACGACCGAGGTCAGCATGGGGGCGCTCAGCCCGCCACAAGTAGTCGCTAGAGCGCGATGAGCCAAGTAAAGCCCCCCCCCCCCGGCCAAACCCTCCCCAAAACCCGGATGATGCTGGCCCAATTTTGTGCCGCCCTATGGGACTCCCGATCATGGCCGGTTGTGATACAGCCCGGAATCGAACCCGGGTCTGTAGTGACGCCTCTAGCACTGCGATGCAGTGCCTTAGACCGCTGCGCCACTCGGGAGGCCCAGGGTCATTTTTTATAAGTCTTTTACATAAGAAGGTGGCGTTTCTAGGTAGCTGAGCTGAAGAGGGAGAGCTGGAAAACACCCTGCTGTAAGGCAATACTCTTATCAGTCCCTTTGACCTTTAGTCCCTAGTTCACGTCACAACCCTCCCACTTCTGTCACCTCTGCATATTGACCGAGAGGCAAACTCTTCACTCCACATGTACCAGCATTACGATTTGAACGGTTCTGGGACATCAGTCCATTCCAACATGTGCTCAAACATTTTGTCCCCCTAAAAATAAAAAATTGTTCATAGTGGTTGGTTAAACCAGACTGAACACTACAGCCTGGTATGTTTAAACCTCTTTATCAATAGGCAGCCAATTGAAATTAAGCCAACTATCTCACCTGGTCTGTCACAATTTCATCAGGAACACCAGTTACCTTTTGACAGACTGTCATGAATCTGGCTGTTAGCCAATGAAACTCTCCCACCTTAAGCCCCTGTCCTTCACACCCTAACTCCTATTGGCTGAGAGCTTAGACAAGCCTCTCGACAGCTGGTACGATGGGTCCCCTGCACGTTACTGATGTTATTGGTAGACATGTTGTAGATAAGCAACATATTGGTGTAATGAAGTGAATGATTACATTCAGTAAACCCATCTTCGTGTTACTGATACTTCTGCTATTCATATAGGTCTGCTGGTAGCTGTGGGGTGAACAGAGTAAAAGAGCCCCAGTGGTTCCAAATACTCTGTGGTAGATAGCTATGTAAACCCTGTCTTTCAAAGATAATTCGTAAAAATCCAAATAACACAGTTTCCCATGCTTGTTCAATGAACCATAAACAATTAATGAACATGCACCTGTGGAACGGTCGTTAAGACACTAACAGCTTACAGACGGTAGGCAATTAAGGTCACAGTTATGAAAACGTAGGACACTAAAGAGGCCTTTCTACTGACTCTGAAAAACACCAAAATAAAGATGCCCAGGGTCCCTGCTCATCTGCGTGAACGTGCCTTAGGCATGCTGCAAGGAGGCATGAGGACTGCAGATGTGGCCAGGGCAATAAATTGCAATGTCCGTACTGTGAGACGTCTAAGACAGCACTACAGGACGGACAGCTGATCGTCCTCGCAGTGGCGGAGCACGTGTAACAACACCTGCACAAGATCGGTACATTCGAACATCACACCTGCGGGACAGGTACAGGATGGCAACAACAACAACTGCCCGAGTTCTGCCATGGCCAGCGAAGAGCCCGGATCTCAATCCCATTGAGCACGTCTGGGACCTGTTGGATCGGAGGGTGAGGGCTAGGGCCATTCCGCGCAGAAATGTCCGGGAACTTACAGGTGCCTTGGTGGAAGAGTGGGGTAACATCTCACAGCAAGAACTGGCAAATCTGGTGCAGTCCATGAGGAGGAGATGCACTGCAGTACTTAATGCAGCTGGTGGCCACACCAGATACTGACTGTTACTTTTGATTTTGACCCCCTTTTTGTTCAGGGACACATTATTCCATTTATGTTAGTTACATGTCTGTGGAACTTGTTCAGTTTATGTCTCAGTTGTTGAATCTTGTTGTGTTCATACAAATATTTACACATGTTAAGTTTGCTGAAAATAAATGCAGTTGACAGTGAGAGGACGTTTCTTTTTTTGCTGAGTTTATGACAAAAGGTACCAAAAGGTACCATTACACAATGAGTGGTGAATGTTGCCACATTGCACTGGGATTAATGAAATATTCCCATTAAATGTTGCATTGTAGTTACAACGTAATGTACCGGTAAATGTGTTGTTTTTCACAAATGTTAGAAGCTGTGTGCTGCTGTAGGGTTGATTTGGACGTTGACTTTCTTGACAGTGAGTGGACTTTGGTTTGGCCCGTGCTCCTGTACACAGTAACGCCTCTCTCTGTGGCAAGTCAGTAAAAAATCGAATAAATATGAGGATGCACAACTCCTTGTTTCAGGGTTAGGGCTGGCTCCCTGGGACTGTAGTTTGGGCTCTCACGTCCTGCAGTAAACCAATAGCTAGTCAAACGGAATTTAATCCACTGGATTAATAACAATGTAAGTACTCTCAGATATTACCTGTTAGATTTCGCTACACTCGGAATAACATCTGCTAACCATGTGTATGTGACCAAAACAATTTGATTTGATTTGACCAACATGGTTGAAGTTTTTGTTGTTGTTGATTAGACCTAATATAGGTTTTGTAAATCTTGGTTTATTTTTGAGATGTGTTGCACCATTTAATTTTAAACCTGGATTAGTTCATCTAAGGTTCAATCTTTAAACTATGATTAGTTACACGTGTCATAATGGATTCACCATAGCAATATGTTCTCATTCTATTTCTATGGAAACAAATTTGCACTGGTCATTGCTAGCTTGCTAGCTAGCTAGCTAGCAAATTAAGTTTGAAATACAGGCTATTAAAACTATACTTTTTGGTCAAATTAGTTAGCTGGCTAGTTTACTTTTGCAATCATGGTATCCACAAGAGCGTTAATCACACTGATAATAAAGCACATACACTGACATTTTATCAATTTAAACCTCCTGCAGGTGCAGTTTAGAATAATCCCTTATCTACAGTTTAATTTGATTTTAAAACAATGGAGCAAGAAGATTTAAACTAAGAACAAAATTAAACTTAGTTTAGAAGAAGGTTTAAATTGAACTAAGATTAATTTAAAACTAGGTTTAAAATGTTGTGCAACAAGATTAATACGTAAACCTTGATTTAACCCAGTTAATAAACCTTGATTAAACCCAGTTTAAACCTTGATTAAACCCAGTTTGAGTTAATCCATGTTGGTGCAACCCACCCCTATATATAACTGATGTTTATTTGATCTGGTTGATTGTATAGATTATTATAATCAATGCTGTTCAGTTGTTATTATGATGTAATGTCTTTTCAAATATCACAAAATCCCTCCTGCCACAACAATAGTCTACACACTGCACAGGCTATTGTACTTTTGAAACCGAATCAACAAATTGACCGGCATATTTACCCAACAATTTCCTAAGTATGCACAGCATTTTACTAAATTCCAAGGATGGTAAGAGAGAATAGATGCGGCAGTGTTGACATCCTTCCCTCTTCCTCCTTCACTGTCTGCAGTACCAGGGACCATGGTGGGAATGAAGCCCTCCGATACACCCCCTACCCTGGGGGTGAAGCTGCTGAGTGCTGGCTCAGCGGCCTGCATCGCTGACCTGGTCACCTTTCCCCTGGATACAGCCAAAGTCAGACTCCAGGTAATGGTTCACTGTCCACCTCCAGCCCTGAAGACTTGAGTCTGACCTCCTGTAACACTGAATTTGACTGGCACGTCCTGTAACACTGATTCTTGTGGGGACCTCCGTTAACACTGACACTTGTGGACCCCAGATTCAGGGAGAGAAGGTGGCGTCGGAAGCTACCAAGGGCATCCGCTACAGGGGGGTGTTTGGGACAATCAGTACCATGATCCGGACGGAGGGGCCCAGGTCGCTGTATAACGGTCTGGTGGCGGGCTTACAGAGACAGATGTGTTTTGCCTCCATCAGGATCGGCTTCTATGACAACGTCAAAAACTTCTACTCTGGCGGATCAGACAGTAAATTAGGATAACAGTTATTCATCGGAGATAATAATCTGTGATATGTTACATATTTTGTACCAAGAGAAGAAGCATCATATAGTACCTCAATCATCATCCTTTCAGTACTTAACAAACCCTCTTACCCCCTCTGCCCCTGTCCTATCCCAGCTGCAAATATTGGTATCCGTATCTTGGCCGGCTGCACCACAGGGGCCATGGCTGTGTCTTTCGCCCAGCCCACTGACGTGGTGAAGGTCCGCTTCCAGGCCCAGGTCAACCTGACCGGGGTGGCTCGTCGCTACACGGGCACCATGCAGGCCTACAAACACATTTTCAACCACGAGGGCATCCGCGGGCTCTGGAAAGGTTAGTCAGTACAACCCTGGGCCCCGCCCCATCGGTTGATTTGCCAGTAACACCAATCTCCATTGGTTGTGTTGCTGCTAACCTTGAGCCCCATTGATTGTGTTTGTCCGTAGTGGAACTGTTTGCATAGAAAATACCAAAGATTGTTGTCTATGGCAGTATGTCACTGTCATCCAATGTCAGGGATGTACAGATATTGATTGGAGCAGATGTTGCAAAGTTGATGATCCCATAGGACAGAACTAGAGTGCATCTGAATATAAAGCTTGGCTTTGCAGGTTGTTGAGTTTTCTAGGGCATTTTACTAATGATAGACTAGTGGTTTAATTCTGGTATAACTATTGGGGTTATTAACCAACCGACCTGCTTCTTGTTCACTCCAGGCTGTCTACCCAACATCACTAGGAACGCTCTGGTCAACTGCACAGAGCTTGTGACCTATGACCTCATCAAGGAGGCCATTCTTAGGCACAACCTGTTGTCAGGTGAGTGGGTGCTATTGGTGCATACAGTCACAGCGAGACAGCTGACTGGGCAGAAGTCCACATGCCCGCTCGCTCTTTTGTCCTTCATGTGTCTTGAAAGCCTGATAACAGTATACATATTGGTACATAATATTCTGTCCAGCTATGGAATAACAGGGAGCTAACATTTATCTAATGGATTTTTATTGCACCTTTCACAACAAAGCGGTATAAAACAGAGATATGGGTTTCCTGCAGGCCTTGAGACAGAGGCCTTATACAGTACAGTGTATCTGCATGGCACTACTTGAACATTAACTTCAGTGTCAGCATTTCTGTCATACATCTGTGTTTATCAACTAGTTCATCTAAGGTTCAATCTTTAAACTATGATTAGTTATACGTGTCATAATGGATTCACCATAGCAATATGTTCTCATTCTATTTCTATGGAAACAAATTAGCACTGGTCATTGCTAGCTTGCTAGCAAGTTGAGTTTGAAATACAGGCTATTGAAACGAATTGCTCTTTTTGGTCGAATTAGTTAGCTGGCTAGTCGACTTTTACAAACATGGTATCCACAAAATCTAAAATCGTTAATCATACTGAAAATAGGTGCCCATTGATATCTTTGTGACAGTGTTTCAAAAGGGCTTGTGATGACCGTTTTCCCACAGATAACCTCCCGTGCCATTTTGCTTCTGCGTTTGGCGCCGGCTTCGTTACCACCTGCATTGCCTCTCCGGTGGACGTGGTGAAGACACGATACATGAACTCTCCGCCGGGCCAGTATAAGAGTGCCATCAACTGTGCCTGGACCATGGCCACCAAAGAGGGACCCACGGCCTTCTACAAAGGGTGAGCTCACAGACAGTCACACACACTGTACAAACAGACCGGTGTCCTTCAGTCTGTTGATAGAACAAGGCAGTTGGATGTAGTTGTACATTTTAGAGTCCTCAATGATATATAATTGATTTTGCTGTTTTGGGTGGTTACCTTGACACAGTAACTCTACCAGAGGAGGCTGGTGGGAGGAGATATAGGAGGACTGGCTCATTGTAATGGCTGGAATGGAATCAAACATATTTAAACCACGTTTGACTACGTTCCATTTATAACATTCTAGCCGTTACAATGAGTCCGTCCTCCTATAGCTCCTCCCAGCAGCCACCTCTGAACTCTACTAAGCAAAACTTTGGAGCATTCGCAGGGATCTTTAGTTGAAAGTCTCTCCCAGACAAGCCAACTAATGTTTAATTTGTCCTCTCTTGTTCCCTGTAGATTTGTGCCCTCATTTCTAAGGCTGGGCTCATGGAACGTTGTGATGTTTGTGTCGTTTGAGCAGCTCAAGAGAGTCATGATGGTAGGAAAGAAGAAGATGGAGGACAAAAGTTAACTTCATTCCTACGTGCAAAGAGCCCTTTGCAATGATGGATTGACAAGCGCACAAACCCTAGCCATATTGAGTTGGACCAACAATGTAGTGTAGACTACAGGAATACTATGGACCACGATCCATAACGTTAAGATTCCTATGTGTTCGACTGTCAGCATGTATGAATAATGAGGAATCCTTTGTTAAAAAAGGAGTTATGAAAGTGCATTTGAAGTGCATCTACCTTGGAGAATAGTTTTATTTTCTCTATTTTTATTTATTTTGACCTATACTTCTAAGGTCTCAAACCAGTCCTTGGGGACCTCTAGCCATTCTCTATAGTGTATTTAGCACACCTGCCAAATGTGAACTAATCAGCAAGCCGCCGTTCATTTAAATCAGGTGTACTAGGGTTAGGATACAGTACTCTAGGAACGACTGCTAGGCTACCAGGACTGGGTAGAAAAAGGCTTCCCTTGTATTGTGTGTTTAAATTTAAGCCCCAACAAGAACTGCTCCCCGGTCGCCGATGACGTGGATGTCGGTTAAAGCAGCCCCCTCCGCAACGCTCTGATTTAGAGGGGTTGGGTTAAATGCGGAAGACACATTTCAGTTGAATGCATTCAGTTGTACAACTGACTAGGTATCCCCGTTTCCCTTAATTCCCCCCCAAAAACATTTAATAAGTTATAGTTTAATAATTAGTATTTAGATGTTGGTAATTTGCAATATATTGAACTTTATAAATATACTTATTTTGTTTGTCTGTGTTCATTGTATTGTTCATTACACGCTCCATTTAATCTCAGCCTGACAGCTGACAGTCATCACACACTCATCCGAAAACATCACATTAGAAGTTTAATTTATTAACACTGGGCATGTGTCAGTCATTACAAAGATCCATACTGGGTCTACAAAATGTAAAATCCTCTTCAAAAAAAATCAGGGCCCGCGGCCTATAAATAACAGACAAAATACCATACAAAGACAATATTGTACGAATGTGTGGAATAGGCGGCGGCGTAATAACCAGTAATCTCAGCACCACCTATTGAAATGTATTGACAACAATGACGGTATCAATTCAAACATGCACAGAGCTTTCAGTGTCTGAGTATGTAGTACAACCATTGAGCATTAGGTAAACAAATGATTCCTTAGTTTTAAGTCTACTACGATATAAATTCCCTCTCTGGACACATATTTGATTCCTGAGCAAGAAGGACAAATACGAGAATGAGTAGGCAAAGTTATTATGAATACATGCGAGACGGCACTTGTTGACTTTGTTAAATAAATTCAAACCTAGTTACCAGCAAGTTAATATTATTCACCAATCTCCATTTCCTCTAAAACTATTGTGTAATTCCTTTCCATGTCCACTGAAAAGTACACAGCCAATCAACTACATAGAACTAGTGCCCTACTATTTTATTTCCCCTTTTTTAATATTTTAAGCATTGGAATGGTCATTATTTGAGGCAGAGGGTTGAATTCCAGTCTCCTGGTCTTATTTCTAAAAGCTACTAAAGTCACTAATTTATTAAAAAAAAAAAAAAAAAAAGGTGTGTAGATTGGGTCTAAACTAAGATCGAAGGGATAGCTAGCTCAAAATGTCCCTTATAGATTTGGAAGTACGCTATAGTGTATCGAGGTTCTGGTGGTCCCAATTAGGTCCAAGCGAGACCCGTTCAGTCGGTTGGTCGGTCAGTTACTTCTTGGACTATCCGTCATGGTGAGGGCCACGGCGGGGTCCAGTAGTTGAATCTTGATATTGTCGTGGAACTTTTCCCTGTAGTGGTTGAACTCCATGATGCTCTCGGGCTGCTCCTCCACCCAGAACTTATCAAACTTGTACACCAGGTAACCTGAAGCAGGGAGGCCAAGACAGAGTTAGGGGTTTAGGTAACCTGAAGCAGGGAGTTATCCCCTATGCTACCGACAAACAGAGTTGAGCGCGATTAGCATACACTTACAGAACAGCTGATGGAGGTGCTGCAGTTGGGGTCTCCCAGACACAGTGTTGTAGAAGTGGGGTTTGAGAGCACCACTCTTCAGTAAACTGTACGCCATCTCCGTCAGGTTGATACCCACTATGGCATAGGAGTACCTGAAACATGACACACATATGATAATCATTAAAAAGCTATAAATGTTGTCAAAGTAGGTTTACTTTGGGTGTGCTTGTTTTATCTTGTTTGGTGCCCAGGTGGGCAGAGGTTTCACTTCAGGACTAATGGAAAAGTCTCAAATGTGTAAACTCCACCCACCCAGTAATTGGGCAAGCTAAAAAAACACAACTATTGATAGATGAGT